>NW_023330846.1:0-45953 GCF_011100685.1 Canis lupus familiaris | reverse complement strand
TATGACCTCCCTCCAGTCATAACAGCTAACAGAAACAACATAGGAAATAGCAGGTGTGGGCAAAGATGCAGAGAAAGGGAACCCTCTTGCACTGTTGATGGGTGTGCAACCTTGTGTAGCTCCTTTGGAAAACAATTTGGAGGCCACTCAAAGGTTAAAAATAGAAATGCTCTGATTCAGCAATTATCCACCTAGGAATTTATGCAAAGAATACAAAAACACTAATTTAAAGGATACATGCACCCTGAGGTTCATAGTAGCATCCAACAATACCCGAATTATAGTGTGAGCCCAACTAATAAATGGTAAAGGAGTATATGTATGTATGTATGTATATGTATGTATGTATGTATATATACTATTACTCAGCCATAAAAAAAGAATGAAATATTATCATTTACAAGACGTGGTGGAGCTAAAGACTATAATGCTAAGTGAAATAAATCAATGAGAGAAAGACAAATATATAATTTCACTCATGTAGAATTTAAGAAATGAAACAAAATATCATAGGGGAAAAAGTGAGGAAAACAAGAAACAAACCCTTAACTCAAGAGAACTGACTAATGCTTACCAAATGGAAGGTGGGTGGAGGGATGGGTTACAAAGGTGGTGGGGATGAAGGAGTGCACTTGTGATGAGCACTGGCTCATTTATTTAAGTCTTGAATTACTAAGTTGCACTCCTATTACACATTGTGTTAGATATTTGGGATATAAAGAAAAACATAAATAGAAAAGAGACATCCCAGAGACCAGAGCCAGTTTTAAGGCCAGGGAATCTGTGGAAATTCCATACCATGATTTTGACTCCTCTCCTTCTCCTCCCCCTCCTCACCCACTTCCCCAATTCATGGAGATTTGAGAGGGATCCTTAGGAGGGATCCATCTGCCTTTCTTCTCCATTCCTAAAAAGGGTCTATTTTCATTTCAGGACCAATTCTCAGGTCATGGTGACTCAGGAGCCTTCATAGCCATGTCCCCAGGAGGGACAGTCACTTTCAACAATGCCTCCAGCACAGGACACTATCCATACTGGATCCAGGAAAAGATTGGCCAAGTCTAGGCCATTTATTTATAATAAAAACAACAAATACTGATTTCTCAGACTCCTTTCTTGGGAGCAAGTCTGACGTGACAATCTCCTGGTCCCCAGCCTGAGGCCGAGACTGAGTACCCCTGGGGCTACACTATAGTGGTGCTGGGCCCAGTGAGAAACCAAGATGAGGAAGGGACACATACACTTTGTTTCATCCAGTGAAACATGGGTGATACAAATATCATGTGATTACTGACATCTCATGGCCAAACACCTGAGCCCAGAGCAGTATAAATGCAGACTGACCATGGGGAGATGGGCATTGGGAAGGGTCTGGACTGATTTCCATCCCTGTGTGAGTCCTAACATTGAATTAATGTATGAGTAACTCA
Source organism: Canis lupus familiaris (assembly GCF_011100685.1). NCBI lineage: Eukaryota > Metazoa > Chordata > Mammalia > Carnivora > Canidae > Canis > Canis lupus. The sequence continues at coordinate 44,523 of NW_023330846.1, read as the reverse complement.
GGAGGCCTTAGTTCACTAAAAGACAAATTCAGGTATTTTGTATTACAAAATGTCTATAGGATCAGAACTATAGATTGAGGCTAAATACATTTCCTCTAGGAAAAAAAAAGGAACATTAAGAGTCTTCCTTTACAGCTAAAGAATGAAAAATGGAAAAATCCTCATTTTGTATTTTCTTAATGTTCACTTTATTGGGTTGTATTTCAGTGCAATGCAACTGTGTTGCGTATTTAAAAATAGTAATAATAATCTTAAGAAAAAAAGGGGACGCGTGCTTGGCTCAGCAGTTGAACTCATGAGTTCGGCCCTGGGCTTGATCCTGGATTCCTGGTATGGAGTCCCATGTCAGGCTCTCTGCATGGAGCCTGTTTTTCCCAGAGTCTGTGCCCCTGCCTCTCTCTGTGTGTCTCCCTTGAATGAATAAATATAAACTTATAAATAAATAAATTAATTAATTTAAAAACCACATAGGGATAATTATAAGCCTTTTTGGAAAGGATTCATCTTTCCTAATATCCTCACTTAAATTGTATCCTACCAAAGAATATATGTTGAAATGTAGACCTCAGGACTTAAGAATATGACCTTATATGGAAAAGGGATGCTGCAGATGTAATTAGTACAGATGAAGGGGTGTGGTGATCTCCTAATTCAATTGATTCCTGTGCTTGTAACATGACACTCAGATGGAGACAAGGAGGGATCCCTGGGAGGGTGGAGACAGAGATTGTGGTTCTGCAGCTGCAGACAGGGAACCCCAAAAATTTTCCTCAAATTTCTTACAGTTATGGAGAGGCAAGAAGGACTTCTCTGCAGGTTCCAGACAGATCATGGCCACTCCCTACAAAGTGTGGAGTTGCGTATGAACAGCAGAAATGCATTTTTATTGTTTTAAGCCACTTATTTTGTGGTGCTTTTTAATGGCAGCCTTAGAAATATAATATAATCTAAAAATCAATTTATAGATCTCGGAAGTGTCACTAGTAAGTGGATTACAACTGAACAATGAAATTATTTCTCAATTATAAAATTGGAAGTTATTAAGTTTCACTTTATCCACTGCAATTGTTTGCTCATATAGGATACCTCAAACTTTGATGATGACAGTATGAATTGGCAATCAATTTTGGAACATAAATTTTGAATACTTATCAAATATTAAATATATATATGACCTGCATCACCGTTACAATTTTATTATGTTCTTTGCTTTTCTACCATGTTATTGTATTTTATTTTTTTTATTATTTATTATTTTTTTACATATTTTTTATAAATTTATTTTTTATTGGTGTTCAATTTGCAAACATGTAGAATAACACCCAGTGCTCATCTAGTCAAGTGCCCCCCTCAGTACCCATCACCCAGTCACTCCCACCCCCTGCCCACCTCCCTTTCTACCACCCCTTGTTTGTTTCCCAGAGTTGAGTCTCTCATGTTCTGTCTCCCTTCTAATATTTCTCACTCATTTTTTTCTCCTTTCCCCTTTATTCCCTTTCACTATTTTTTATATTCCCCAAATGAATGAGACCATATAATGTTTGTCCTTCTCTGAAAGAAGCTGTGGTCTCATGTATACAATGGAATATTACTCAGCCATTAGAAAATGACAAATACCTGCCATTTGCTTCGAGTGGATGGAACTGGAGGGTATTATCTTGAGTGAAAATAAGTCAACCGTTACAAATTTTTGAAGTCAATTCTAATGAAAATTATCTAGTTAATACACTCCAAGATAAATATACAGGTACATCTAGTTAAGACATGTTACAATAACAAATAATTGAAACCAAAATGAATATCCCTCTGTGGAAAAGTCGTGAAATTATGGTATATTATCCTATGAATAAATGATGAACTATGAATCAAAATGAGAGCATCCTAATGCTTGTCAAGAATCCTAATGCTTGTCAAAAATCAGTGATTAGGGAATCCCTAGGTGGCACAGTGTATTAGCACCTGCCTTCGGCCCAGGACTTGATCCTGGAGTCCCAGGATCCAGTCCCACATCAGGCCCCCTGCTGGAGCCTGCTTCTCCCTCTGCCAGTTTCTCTGCCTCTCTCTCTGTTTGTCTCTCATGAATAAATAAATTAAATCTTTAAAAATATTTTAAAAAATTCAGTGATTATGTTTTTTTAAGGAGCAATGGAACTACAGAAAAAAATAAGATTATGTTATGTAATATATATGTGTTGTGTAGGTGTGTGTGTATATAAAATACTAGAACAAATCTAAGACAGTTTTATCAGTTATGCCTTCAGGAAGTAAGTGGCAGCGAAACTGAGGGTGCATTGGTATCATATTAATTCTTGTAAAAGATTTTATTAATTTATTTAAGATAATGAGTGAGTGAAAGAGGAGGATGAGGGAGATGATCAGAGGGAGGAGGAGAAGCAGACTCCCTACTAAGCGAGGAGCCCAGTGCAGGGCTCTATCCAGGATTTCTGGGATCATGATCTGAACTGAAGGCAGACACTTAACCTACTGAGCCAACAAGGCTCTGCATATCAATTTTATAGACCATTTAGAGCAATGTTATTTAATATCAACCTTTGTACTGAGCAAAATTACACAAGTAGGCCAAAATATCTTAAACGTATCAACAAGTCCTTACAAAATAATTGTTGTAAGGGTAATATCCACAGAAGTAACCAAGAACAAAGGACGTGTCATCCCTGAATGCATGATACACTCATTGCCAAGACAGGTACATGAGGGCTGGTGAACCTAACAGGGGATCATGCCAAAAACAACAAAACCAAGTAAGTCAGCTTATAAGGGTAACCCAAGTAGAAATATTACCCAGGTTGAAACAATGGGTTTCTCTAGAGACTTTAAATCTTGAGCTCACTTTAAGTGCATTAAATCCCAATAATGATGCCAGGGACATGGCCTGTGCAAACTACAATGTCAGGAAATACTGAAACATACTGTGACATAAATATTCCAGTTAGCTGTCTAAATGACGGCCTTGATGCCCTGGAAAAATTAACAGCTCAATCCCACAGCTGACCTGCTCATTCTACTATTCTGGGTGGTGACATCAGAGGTCCCAACTGCAAAGATCAGAGGCCATTCTAGGAGGGCTGGGAAGGTTGATACAGGCTGGGGGACATGGTGTCTGAGGCCAGCAGGGGCAGCGAGTGGGCTGCTCCTGGGAGTCAGGGTCTGAGTGAGGAAGACCAGGAACATCTATCACTGGCCCCTGCACCCTAGAGCAAGCAGGGTCCTCCCTGTGGGTGACTTTTCTACACCTAAGGCCTTGGAGCCACAAGAGCTCTCAGCTCTGAATCACACAGGCCTCATGATTTGTCCTCTACTATGTCATGGAGTAACCTGTCCAGACATTATTTCCATTGAATGATAGATGGACAGGACAATCATACAATACAATTATCAGGAGAACACGAAGGGGAATGTCATTCAAAATGCTCCCTAAGCATCACTTGTTCACACAATGTCCTACTCATTTCTGATAAAGAGACATCCCTGTTCAGCTCCCCGTGGTACTGCAACAGGGTCCATGATTAACTGAGAGGAGACCACTGCCCCTAACTCTGTCACAGGGGATCTGAGATTCCCAGTGTCCTCACTGCTGGGAGAGGCACCACTAAGACCCTCCAAGACAGAAGAGGGAATGTCACTGGGGAGGGAAGAAAATGTTCCAGGGATGGGTTAGATTTGAGGTGAAGTAGATATGAGCCATGGGGTGGGAAACACGTCCATCTCCTCATTCAGCTCTCAGGCTTTGCAGAGAAGAAGCTTGGGACAGAGGTCACTAGAGACAGTATGGTGGTCATTTTCTAAAAGATGTCCTCCTGATACCCAGTGTCTAAGGTCACCTTGCAGTCACTTATGCGTGTGAGGTCCCAGAGTCTGCTCATTTCAAAGCCTTCCAGGGGACATGCTGGTGACTCTAGGGCAGAGAGAGAAGAAGCTGATTTGCATGAAGTGCCTTCTTAACCTCATAGGACAGGAGACATGAAAAGGTCCAGGGACACCCCATTCCATCCCAGGAGACTGAGGAAGCTGCAATCCGTGAGGGTGCCCACCATGGCTTGGACGGTGTTTCTACTTGGGCTCCTTGCGTATGGCTCAGGTCAGGGAAAAGACTTTGCATCTGTGGGGAGCACATAAAACAGGGACTCATGTGACCCTTGTTTCCCATATCAACACCTTTCTCTCCTTTTGATTTTAGGAGCAGATTCTCAGACTGTGGTCACCCAGAAGCCATCACTCTCAGTGTCTCCAGGAGGGACAGTCACACTCATATGTGGCCTCAGCTCTGGGTCAGTCTCTACAAGTAATTACCCTGGCTGGTACCAGCAGACCCAAGGCCGGGCTTCTCGCACAATTATCTACAGCACAAGCAGCCGCCCCTCTGGGGTCCCTAATCGCTTCACTGGATCCATCTCTGGGAACAAAGCCGCCCTCACCATCACAGGAGCCCAGCCTGAGGACGAGGCTGACTATTACTGTTCCTTGTATATGGGTAGTTACACTGACACGGTGATTTAGATCTATGGGGAAGTGCAGCCAAAATCTCTTTATGGGCTCAGAAAGGCTCAGCTTTAAAGGCAGGAGAGAAAGTGAGATGTGAAAGGGTCAACACCACCATGGGAAGTGAAGATCCCTGGTCCCATTCTCCTGTTCAGTGGTTCATGACAATAACCCAATTTATCTCTCCCAGGGTGTGTCCATCTCTCCAAAGTGACCTTCCAAGACTGTGCTTTCTTCCTCCTTCTCTGTCTAAATGTTGAGGAGTGGGGCTTCCCTTCCATTTTACGTAAACCAGTACTGAGACCCAATCTACAGTTTCAATATGGTCTATTAAACATAGAGCCTTGGGATCCCTGGGTGGCGCAGCGGTTTGGCGCCTGCCTTTGGCCCAGGGCGCGATCCTGGAGACCTGGGATCGAATCCCGCGTCGGGCTCCTGGTGCATGGAGCCTGCTTCTCCCTCTGCCTGTGTCTCTGCCTCTCTCTCTCTGTGTGACTATCATAAATAAATAAATAATTAAAAAAAATAAACATAGAGCCTTGGTAGATCTCATTTTATTCACTAAATTGATGATGAGGACCAAATTAATATTTTCATCATGTGGAGCTTGATAAAGCTGTAATCCTCCATGTTATACCTCTAAATCTGAAACCACTGTCAGTGTTCATAGATGTGTATTTAACAAGCATTCCAAGAGATTTGTATGGAAGTTAGTGTTACGAAGCATCTATTATTGTATTAACATGAAATTATTTCTGAAAATATACCCTTAAATGCAAAGAGAGTAACATCTCTAACATAATCATTCCCACATTCCACTAACGATCCAACCACACTGAGAAACAGATTCAAAATTGCAATCCATTTGTGGTCACAACAGCCTGCTTTGGAGCAGTGCATGCTGTGACATGAAGAAGCGAAGGACCATACGTGACCAGTAGATGTGAATGTGTAATTCGGTCTGGAGACTGTACGATTTGAGCATCATGGTTCCTGATGACCATTGGCTCTCAGGGAAATATCAAGAGACCTAGGATAGTGTAATTATTACCTGTTTGATGGTTTCTTCTAAATAATTTTTGCAACACTTGCCATTATACTAGGATGGTTTCTATTTATTTTGCTTTAAAATACATTATATTTATTAAATATTAGTAAAACAATCTCATTTGTAATAAAATTAATATTTTAGTTCTTTTCACATCAACAATAATATTAGAGGCACATGTGTGGCTCAGTTGGTTAAGCATCTGTCTTCATTTTTTAAAAAGGTTTTATTTATTTGTTCATGAGAGAGACACACAGAGAGAAAGATGCAGAGACACAGGCAGAGGCTGAAGAAGGCTCCATGCAGGGATCCGGAAGCCCAGGATCATGTCCTGGGCCAAAGGCTGGCATTAAACCACTGAGCCACCCAGGAATCCCCAAGCATCTGTCTTTAGCTCAGATCTTGATCTTGGTGTTCTGGGATTGAGCCCCACATTGAGCTGCGTTCTCAGGTTTGAGCCTGCTTCTCCCTTGGCCTCAGCCTGCCTCTCCTCCTGATTCTGTGAACTCTCTGAGGTCAGAGATCACTCTGACAAATACGTAAACAAAATATTAAAAATAAAAATAAAAATAAACAATGATATTAAACATAAAGGAAAACTACAGCCAGATAAAGCGGAGCCATGGAAATAATTTATGCACTGTAAATTATGTTTAAAGAATGAGGAGTTGCTTCATTTAACTCATGCTGGCCAGCACTTGCACCAAATTATGTGTTCATATCGGCTGCTGACATCCTCAACACAAAGATAACTCCAGGGACAAAGGCTTCTCTAGATAATTCCTTCAAACATTTAAGGAAGAAATAATGAGAATACTACAGAGAAGCAGGGAGGAATGAACAACTTCAAGTATACATATAAGGCTTATGTTCCTCATTTACTATACCCAGACTCAATTTTCAAAACAAATAAAATCGTTGTTCAGATTCTTCCCATGACAATTTAAAATGTGTCAAATAAGTTGTATATATAACGTGTACTAACAAGTGACACTGGATTCATCATGTCTATTCTCAATTATCTCTTCAGTGTTTCTATGTCCTAAGAAATAGCAAAACAGGGATCCCTGGGTGGTGCAGCGGTTTGGCGCCTGCCTTTGGCCCAGGGCGCGATCCTGGAGACCCGGGATCGAATCCCACATCGGGCTCCCGGTGCATGGAGCCTGCCTCTCCCTCTGCCTGTGTGTGTGTGTGTGTGTCTCTCTCTCTCCTCTCTCTGCTGTGACTATCATAAATAAATAAAAATTAAAAAAAAAGAAATAGCAAAACAAAAAATGTTGTAAGGACTCATGTTCCCTGGCTTTCCAAATGTCATAAAACCAGAGTCTGTGCTGCTAAGTGTTTTTCCCCTGAAATGAGGACAATGAACCTTTCTTTGACTTTATTCCCCTCAGATCCTGGACAATCTCAGCAGGGGGCCATCTTCCCCAGCATGCTTTCAGCACCTCCAGGGCTCAGAGCAGAGCCCTCCCTTCCCTCCCAGGCTCCAGTGCTCAGGAGTGGCCAAGGCTCACTGCGTCTTAGGCCTGAGCACTAGGATGTGGGATGTTGTGTGAGGACACAGGCCCTGGGCAATTCCATTCTCAGAGCTGGACAGGATCCTTTGCTCAGCACCTGAGGTTTCCATTGTGCAGTTGAGGTGAAGGGGATCAGCCAAAGTGAGCATTTGGGGCCTTTGGCCATGAACCCTTTTATGGGATGAGATTTGGGGGATGTTGCACCATTACTGGGAAAATGCTCAGCCTGCATCAGTGAATTTGGGTGATGTGGGTGAACAGATGTGAAAGATGTAAAGAGATGTGAACAGACCCCTTACCAAAAATGTACACAGAAAACTATTGCACCTGTGTAAAGATTTCCCACATGATATGGCACTGGAGGAATACACACTGAAACAGGGAGGTAGCACCAGACTCCCATCAGCATGGCTAAAATTCAATACCACGTCAACATCAGATGGTGCCCAGGATGTGGGGAGCAGGAACTCTCCTTCACTGCTGGGGGGAATGCCAAATGCCCTAGCCACTTTGTTTTTTTTGTTTATAAAAAATTTAAGCTTCTCAATAAAAAAGCCTCAGACACCAGGCCTAAGCCCAGGGGTTATTGTCTCACATCCTCACTACCTGAGAAACTAAAAATCATGATGCCATGAGCTGTATACACAGCATTTGAAAAAGACAGTTTCCTCCTCCTTAAAAAATGTTCTCCATTTGGCATCCAAAGCAGAGCATCCCAGTATTAGTCCTAGTCCTCCACCCCCGCTGATAGACTAGTCGTCAGGCAGCAGTACAGTGATGAGCAGGAGCCCTGCATTGGCCGAGGTTTCTTTGGATCCAGAGACCTGGTGTCTATTACAGGGGAACCTCAGCAGATACCAGGCAGGGCTCCGTGCCTGTGCGGGAGCCATTAAAAGGAACAGCTGCCAACACTGATGCCACTGCTCAGGGTGCAGGTGTGTCTGGCTGTAGTACCTGGAGACACAGAGAAGGGGGTGGCTGGGTAGCAGAGGCTGGGACAGGGTACCTACAAACATAGACATGTGTGAACGATAGGGCATTTTTGCCAGACGGTTCTCAGTCGTAGGGCCTGATAACATCTTGGAAGCTCCCCCAGAGGTCAGATTTGTTCCCTACCTGATCAAAGAGACAGGAACAGGAGGAGGACAGGTATCTAGGCCATGTTGCTGAAGACCCTGCCACCATAGTGGGACTGGCCTGTCCCAGGAGTGTCTTATCTCACTGCTGACCCAGAGAAATGAAAGTGCTTTTCATGCAACTTTGCACCTTCAGCCCGACTCTCAGACTCTACTTAATTAGTGATTCAGGAGCAGAGGTAGGACCTGAGGACAAGAAGGCTGAGAACAGGCTCTGCTCACAGTGGGAAACAGGGATGGGTGGAGGGAGCAGCTGTGGGAACCCCACAGGACCCTGCCCAGAAGACTTTAGCAGGCCCTAAGGGAACCCAGCTGCTAGGGTCTCCGCCTCTGCCCATCCCTGATGTCCCGGGCCTCCCCCAGCTGGAAGGGTCCCCCTGCAGGGCCCAGGAGATGCACAGTGTTGCCTGCCAGTTACATGTCCCTCTATGGTCCTCGGTATCCTGAGGTGAACATCCAGAGCTGTGTCACCAGCACTCACCTGTGACCTGAAAGACTGTGTGAAGCAGCCTGTGGGGTCTGATGCAAGGAACATGGATACACTGTCTTTGGTTGAGAGCTTCCCACATGGAGGTAACAGTCATCCAGCTATAATCATCCCTGTGACTGTGGGAATGTCTACAAAATAAAAGTCATGCAAAAGACTGAGCCTATCCCACCTGTGGGGCATTTTGGGAACTCCTCAGAGGAGTGCCTTTCAAGTTCATCTCAAGAGAGGAGTAACCATGACCTGCACAAAGAGTCATAGAAGAGAAAATCAAAACAGGGCATAAGGATCCTGAAATCAGGATGGAAGGCAGAGATTTCACAGAAGCACCAGCACCTGGTGACATTTGGGTCACCTCCCTGGTGAGAACCCCTCATTTGGGGATCTGCTCCCTCAATGGGAGGGCAGAGAGGACAGGGCAGGACTGAAAATACCAAGTTGTCAGGGCAGAGCAACTGAGGCAGGAACACTGCAGGTGGGGATGCAAGCAGCTGTGCTCCCAGGAGCCACTCAGGCCTGTGCAGCAGGAGGAAGGCGGGGAGAGAAGGGGGAAGAGGACTGTGTGAACCACGGTCTCTATGATGACAAGCCCTTCAGAGGTGCTGATGTCGCTGCAGGGGAGCCTCAAGTAAGGAGAGGCTTCTCTGTGCATGAAGGAGTAGAAGATCTGGGGAAGGAGCACAAACACTGAATTCCAAGCTCAGAAATGGGGGCCCCAGGCCTTGAGCAGCAGGAGCAGTGCCCCTGGCCCAAGGCTGGTGTGCAGTCCTGGTGACCAGGCCCCAGGGTGGGTGTAGCCAGGCAGGGGAAACAGGAGCCTGGGACAGATCCAGAGCCCCCACCCCGGGTGCTGCAGGGAGACAGGAGTCCTGGAGGCAGCATCCCTCGGTCCCCGCAGGAATGTTCAGGCAAGGCTGAGGGGAGTGGGCATGTGTTAGGGGGATGTTTGCAGACCTTCACACCCCAGGGGGAGGAGGAGCATAAGCTGAATGTCCAAGGTCAGGCTTCTGTGTCTGGGACAGTGGGCACAATGAAGTGGGGGTGGAGATCGACCCCAACCTCTGCACCTACCTGCACATCCCCAGGACCCCAGCCACAGGGAGGCAGAGATGGGGGCTCTATCTCATCCTTTTATCCCCTGGGAGGAGGAGAATATATCCTGGTCAAGGCTTCCACCCCAAATTCCTCTCCTTGATTTGGGTCATGGAGGGGCCCTGAAGGATCCCCCTGAGGTGTGGGGGCCTGGAGCTGACATCAGGTGGGCCCTGGACCTAGACACATGCAGAAGCTGCCTTCTAGGTGCCAGCACCCCATGGACCCCAGGTGAAGACCCCCAGTCCCCTGCTGCCCCAGCCCGGGTCCCCCCTGACTGATGAGGGGACAGGAACCCAGAGCAGAGCCCCCTGCCTCCAGTGCTCTGGGTCCCGACCCCTTGTGGATGGAGCACAGGCCACACCCAGGTCACACCCAGTCTTCCTGAGGCTGCACCTCATGACAACAAATGGCTCAGAGTCCCCTGCTGTGGCTCCTCCCTGGGAACTGTCTCCAATGGTCCCCACTGCTCCACTGCTTCTCCAGGATTAGAGTGAGGCTCCGGTCAGCACGATCACCAGGAGAGGGAGCACATGGACAAAGACATCAGGGATGCTGCCCCATGGACTCCAGTGGGGTACCCAAAACCTGGTCTCTCTCTGTCTCTGTCTCTCACCCCAGCCCCTTACTCAGTCGGCGGAGCCTCTGTACACACTCCTAGTGGGGAGGCTACGGGCTCCCTCTGTCTCTATGAATTCCTCTGTCTGTGGCCCCAGGTATGTGCTGTAATTACAGGTTTATAGATGACCAAGCCTTACTTTTCAAAGTTTCCTGAGTTGCAGCTGAAGGACGTCCTGCAGTCATCACCAGATCTACAAGAGCAGATCCGATCTTGACATTGCTTATGGAGAGGCTGAGACCCACACAACACAGGACCTTCTGTTCCTTTTTTTTAATAATAAATTTATTTTTCATTGGTGTTCAATTTGCCAACATACAGAATAACACCCAGTGCTCATCCCAAGTGCCCTCTCAGACCCTGTCACCCATTCACCCCCACCCCCTGCCCTCCTCCCCTTCCATCACCCCTAGATCATTTCCCAGAGTTAGGAGTCTTTATGTTCTGTCTACCTTTCTGATATTTCCCACACGTTTCTTCTCCCTTCCCTTATATTCCATTTCACTATTATTTATATTCTCCAAATGAATGAGAACTTAAAATGTTTGTCCTTCTCCGATTGACTTACTTCACTCAGCATAATACCCTCCCTGCGCCTTTTGATGGGGTCATTAAGCCCATTAACGTTCAGAGTTACTATTTCAAGTTATGAGTTTAGTGTCATCATGATATCTATTCAGTCCCTGCTTTTGTGGATTGTTCCACTGGACTTCTTCTTAAAGGGGAATTTTAAGAGTCCCCCTTAAAATTTCTTGCAGAGCTGGTTTTCAGGTCACATATTCTTTCCATCCCTGCCTGTCTTGGAAGCTCTTTATCTCTCCTTCCATTTTGAATGATAGCTTTGCTGGATAAAGTATTCTTGGTTGCATGTTCTTCTCATTTATGACCCTGAATATATCCTGCCAGCCCTTTCTTGCCTGCCAGGTCTCTGTGGAGAGGTCTGCTGTTACCCTAATACTCCTCCCCATAAAAGTCAGGGATTTCTTGTCTCCTGCTGCTTTAAGGATCTTCTCTTTATTTTTGGAATTTGCAAGCTTCACTATTAAATGTCCAGGTGTTGAACGGTTTTTATTGATTTTAGGGGAGGATCTCTCTATTTCCTGGATCTGAATGCCTGTTTCCCTTCCCAGATTAGGAAAGTTTTCAGGTATGATTTGTTCAAATACATATTCTGGCCCTCTGGCCCTTTTGGCGCCCTCGGAACCCCCATGAAATGTAGGTTTTTCTTCCTCAGGCTGTCGTTTATTTCCCTTAATCTATCTTCATGGTCTTTTAATTGTTTGTCTCTTTTTTCCTCAGTTTCCCTCTTTTCCATCAACTTGTCTTCTATGTCACTCACTCGTTCTTCCAACTCGTTAACCCTCGTCGTTCAGACTTCTAGTTTGGATTGCATCTCATTCAATTTTTAATTTCTGCCTGACTAGATCTAAATTCTGCAGTCATGAAGTCTCTTGAGTCCTTTATGCTTTTTTTCTAGAGCGACCAGTAGGTGTATAATAGTGCTTCTGAATTGGCTTTCTGACATTGAATTGTAATTCAGATTTTGTAACTCTGTGGGAGAGAGAACTGTTTCTAAATCTTTCTTTTGAGGTGAGGTTTTCCTTCTAGTCATTTTGCTCAGTGCAGAGTTGCCAAAAACAAGTTGTATTGAGAAAAGGAGAAAAAGAGAGGAGAGAAGAAGGAAAGAAAAGAGAAAAAGAAAAAAGATAATAGGAAGAAAATAAAAGAGAAGAAAAAGAGAAAGAAAAAGAAAGAAAAGGGAAAAGGGTGTGGGGAAGCAAACAGAAATCAAAAAGCAAAAAAAAAAAAAATGACACACACCTCGGAGTATCTTCTGATTCTGTAAACTTTAAGTCCCTTGACTTCCTCTGGAACTTGTTCTTCTAGCTGGTCTTCTGGGGGCGGGGCCTGTTTGCTATTTTTCAGGTGTTAGCCCCCTGCCTGGTGCAGGGCTCAAGGGGGGTTGTTTACCCAGGAGGAGCGACATCAGTGGCAGCGGTCAGCTCTCCAGCCCTAGAGTCAGCTCCCACAGTAACTATGGAGCTCTCCATCTGCAGGGGCCTGGATGATCTGGGGGCAGGGCCGCTGATCTGCTCAGCTTGGGGCAGGATCATCCTTGCTGACCTGGGCCCTCCTGGCCTCTGCCTGTCCCAGGGGGAGGCCAGATCCTGGGCTGTGTCCCCAGCGCCCTTTGGTCCCGGGCCTGCACTGTTGGATTCGTGCTCTGGGTGGCGCAGCCCCCTCTGCAGAGCCGCCGCCTGAGCCCCTCCAAGCTGCTCTCGGAGCTGCGCAGCCCCCTCCGCACGGAGTCTCTTCCTCTGTTGGAGCCGCCTCCAGGCAGCTCCCCTCCCCAGCCACTTTGGAACATACCTGGGCAGTTTCTCCCAGAGCTAAACAAAATTTTAATGATACAATACAAAATTCATGCTCCTAGGTAATTCTATAAATGAATTACTTATGTCCACCCAATATATGTACCTAAGTTTCTCCCTGTTTTGTTGATGATTGCCAAGACTAGAAAACAACAAATATGTCCTGAAAATGGTGTATAGCGTAAATAAATTCTAGTATGTCCATATATGGAATGTGATTCAACAATTCAAAGATATAAATTTTCAGGGCAGAGGAAGACATTGGGGAGACTACTATGTATATTTCTCAGTAAAAGAAGCTAATCTGAAGAGACTAACTAGATCAGTGCACATGGAGAAATGGGGGGCAGGAGCCCTGGGCTCCAGCTCAGCCCAAGGTGCACATGTCTCTTGCAACCACCAGAGAGCAGTGGTGCTCCCTTGTACATCCCCCAGTAGTGTCTGTCTCTGGGCCTTTTGCAGGTGCTCCTGTGTCACTCCTGGGTGAAGCCCTACCCCCGACTCCTATACTCTCTTTTGCTCAGCTGGAGCCCTGGCTAAAGTCAAAGGAAGAACTTGCAAAACCTTAGGAAAGAGGAAAGTTTGCATGAGAAACCTCCCCCCAAAATGTGAGTATCAGGGAAGCACAGAAAATGGGTTGGTAGGCCAGGCTTGGATGTGTGGCTCAGGATCCAGAGTTGGGCTGTCTCTACCTTGTTCCTCATGCTCCTCCGTCACTGCATAGGTAATTTCCACATACCCTGGGCAACAAAATAATACCCCGAGGAGATCTACTGGGTCAAATAACAAAGTCTCCATCAGTAGGATTTTGCTCTAAGTCCTTCTCATGGCATTCACTGGATCGAGGACAGATGAGATAAACAGATAGACTTACATCACCCAAAAAGACCCGGACTTTAGATTGTTGCAAGATCTCCTCTCATGTGAGTCCTCACTGCCAGAACCAAATCCCCCTTCAGGATACGATCTTTCAGACACCTGCATTTTATTTCTAGAATCAGCTCCATGGAGAACCATCCATCAGAAGTCCCAGGTAGAACAGGGTGCAAAGTGGCCTCTTCTCTCTCTTCCCTGTACAATATCTTTGACTCTGCAGTTTCTGGATTTCTCTGTGCTTCCAGAATTCAGAGTATGTGAGCCTGTGCTCACCCACCATCCTCAGGGTCACGATCTCTGGGAAGCAAAATCCCGGTCACCAGGAAACACCAACTTCCTCTATAACTCGGATCCTGTCAGCAGGGCAGCCAGGATGTGCCCTGAACACCTGTTATCCTGGGACAAAGCTGATTCTCAGGAATCCCAATGGCATCTGTGTCCCTATGAGCAGATCATCCCCTGACCATCCATTCGCTCCAGTCAGCACCTGAGGCTGATCAGTACATTGATTCTGGGACCCCAGCGTCAGTACTATTCTCACAGTTCTCAGAGTCCATGGTTACGGGGAACACACCCTCCCTGTACTCTAAGGACTGGACTGTCACACCCTGAGTCACCCCCCTGACACCTCCAAAGAGGCTGGACCTCTGTGGAGAAAATTTCTTTCCCAGCTCTGGACCACATGGTCTCCCCTATCTCTATGTCTCCACCACTCACATGTGGGACCTTTGACATAAACTTCGGGTGCAGCTGGCCTTGGTATTGGAAGTTCCTTCTTGTAGTCATGGGTGGCTGGATGAGCAATAAATCTGTCCTGAACATGCTGGGTACCAGGCAGAGGGACTACAGCTGTGTCCAAGCCAGAGACAAGTCTGAACTCAGATTGCTCTGCCCTGGAAGCTCTGTGTGTGTTTGATGACTCCATGGCTGACATGGCTCTGAACTTTGTAGGCATAGTCTCTCCTTGAGTTTCCTTAGCCATCACTTTAGACTTTCCTGCTTATAAAAAAAAAAAACCCACACCATATTAAACTTATGACCGAAAATCAGAAAGATGATTTTATAAAAATGTTGTAGACTCCTTTTCAAGCAAGAACAGAAGCCCTTCCTTTACAGTTGTTGTTGCATCCAATTCCTAAACCAGACTTTTCGTCCATATTCTCTCTGCACTAAGCACAGATCTGGGAAAGGTCCATAGTGATTCCACCTGCAGCCTCACAATTACTTTGTCACTGAGTTTAAATCAATCTCCCTGAGAGGCATTTTGTTTGAAGGAGCCCACATCCCTTTTAAATGCCCAGGTGACTGAGGGGTGACTCACACATAATCTCTGTCCCTTGGTCTCTGTCAGAGCAACTTCAGCAGTCACTCCTGTCTGACAAGACCTTCCAACAGTTTTGCCCCCTGTGCTGTGATGTTAGTGGTACACACAGCCTCACCTGGCAGGGCTCCTGCGTCTTGTGACCATGTGCTGGGAAGAGAGTCCCTAGGAGGGAGTCCCTGACCACAGTGTGTGGGGAAACTATTGTGACAACAACATGCACATAGGGAGAGGTGACAAAGATCTCAGTGTGTGATCTACCGGGATTAACACATGGGCTTCTACCCACAACCTGAAAAGAATTCTCCCTGTCCCTCATTGTTTTACAAACATCAGTGGAAGGAATCCTCTAGAACTCAGAGAGGAATCACATAACAGGAGAAAACACAACATGTTGCACTGAAGGTTCCAAATGTCCATAGAGACCCGTCACTATTCTGGACTTGATCCTGATCCAAGAGGAGTTTCTGTAGAGACACCACCTCTGTCCTGAGTCAAGAACTCCCAAGGGGCTGTGGACACATTTACCCATGAGAAGTCTAAGTAAAGCAGAAAGGGTTTCCTCAGGTTATGGGAGGTTACATAAGAGGACTCTTGGCATGGCCCTGAAACACTGGATAGAGCACTGGGTAGACACCCTTTGTTTTAGATGAGCTCTGATCACCAAGTCACACAATAATGTATCTGGGATTGGACACCAGGGGGTGATGGGGTCCATTTCTGAAGAGTAAAGGATGATTATAGCTGGGACCTGCCACCAGGCACTGCCTGTGCCCTCTGCTCAGGACTCACAGCTGGGACCTCCCTACCTCAGGTTTCTACACAGCCCCTCCCCTAACCTCCCTACACCCTTCACATCTCTAGGCTGAGGGACTTGGCCCAGGGCCACTGAGGGACCAAAGAATTGGGGTTTCATTTGCAAGTAATGCCCTTCCCTCTCTCAGAGGATGAAGAAGGGAAGGGAGGAATGAGGGGAGGCTCTGCTCAGCTGTGGGACCACAGAAGGCAGGATCAAGAATGACCTCCACCATGGCATGTTGCCATCTCCTCCTTACCCTCCTCGTTCACTGCACAGGTGACTGGATGTGGGGACAGAGGAAGGGGCCCTGTGAGGACGTGTGGGGGGTCCTGCGTCTTTCTTTTGTCTCCAGACCCTGGCATCACCCTCTCTATGTCTCTCCCCTTGCAGTGTCCTGGGCTCAGTCTGTGCTGACTCAACCAGTCTCAGTGTCTGGGGCCCTGTGCCAGAGGGTCACCATCTCCTGCACTGGAAGCAGCTCCAACATTGGTTATAGCAGCTGTGTGAGCTGATATCAGCAGCTCCCAGGAACAGGCCCCAGAACCATCATCTATAGTATGAATACTCTACCCTCTGGGGTTCCTGATCGATTGTCTGGCTCCAGGTCAGGCAACTCAGCCACCCTAACCATCTCTGGGCTCCAGGCTGAGGACAAGGCTGACTATTACTGCTCAACATATGACAGCAGTCTCAATGCTCACACGGTGCTTCAGGCCTGTGGGGAATTGAGACAAAAACCTACTTATCTGTCTGCAGTGAGCGGAGTAGTGAGTGAGCGCCCCAGCAGCTGCCTACTTAGGCTCCCCCTGGGTTTCTGCTTATGCTTTGCCTGATGCTCAGATCCAAGGTCCATCCTCAGAACCCTCCTGGGAATGGAGACTCCTTTATCGTCTCTGACCTCAAAGTCACTCAGAGTAGCTCCATTTGTACAGAGTCTCAAAGGATACAGAAAGTTTTATCCTCATGAGCTGGGACAGTTTCTTCTAGACTAGTGAACATTCACTTATCATCTTCTGATTTTTCAGTAAATGAAACACTCATAAGTCATGAAGCTGTCATGGTCCTTCAGCCCCGACCCTGCTCTGCTGATGCACATGTCGGCGCTCTGTGAAGCTGGGATCATTATTCCCTTAGCTTCAACCAGATGACTAGTTCCCATTATTTGATGTTTGCGTGGAACACATAAATCAATGCCACAGTCAAGATTATAAATGGTAAAAAAAAATAGCGTTCTAGAGAAAAATCCCAGTGTGCTTGTTTAAGGAAAGTTTTTTCATATTCTCCAGAGCTGGAGGCAATTAAAAATCTGCAGACTGATTTTTTATACCATCTTTTTATAAAATGACCAGAAAGAGGTAAGAAAAACTTCCTCCAACATGATGGATATTCATAGAGGGTGACATTAGTCAATATTTAAAGGAAATAAGTTGTGAAGTTCAAAAATATGCATGAGTATTAACTTCACATTTTATACGGAAGAAGAACATACCACAGGCTATATTCCCCATCACTGGAATTTCATTGTATTTTGGAAGAGGCAGGAATGTAGAGGTGGTAAGGAGGCCAGGGATTGACACCAGGTGGAGGAAGGAGGAGGGTGAGTGTGTGAGGTGACTGTATTCATGGTGATGTCACTCTCCTACAGGGCCCTGTGATGGCGGCCACACCACACTGCTGTGTTTTCACAGCTCAGTAAACTACCCCAGACTGACAGCACATTCGTGCAGGCAGAGAATGTCACCTAGGAGTCTGGGATCCATGATGGGGTACAGGTGACATCATTCCATCCACTGATCCAGTGAGGTGTGATCCCATGTCCCTGAAGGGGGAGGTTAGGAAGGATGGACCTGAGGAAGATCGAACAGACAGTTTGAAAAGGGAGCAAAGAAACTGCACATCAGCCCATAGTCCAGATGACAGAGTGTGTCACCTGGACTGAGGTGTTAGTCTTTGTGATGAGTCCGACCCTTTCCTGGAATTGAACCTTGATCTCCATGGTCACAGAGGGTGGGAGCCAGGGTTGTCCCTTCAGGAACAGAAGGTCCTGTGTTGTGAGGGTCTCAGCCTCTCCATAACCAATGTCAAGGTCGGGCCCTGCCCTTGTGGTTCTGGTGACGACTGCAGGACATCCTTCAGCTACAACACAGGAAACTGAAAAGTAAGGCTTGATCATCTATAAACCTGTAATTATAGCACATACCTGGTGCAACAGACAGAGGAGATCGTAGAGACAGAGTGAACCTGTGGCCTCCCCATCAGGAGTGTGGACAGAAGCTCAGCTGACAGAGGAAGGGGCTGGGGTCAGAGAAAGAGACAGAGAGAGATAGAGAGCGACAGATGGAGACCAGGCTTCGGGGACCCACACTGGAGTCCATGGCGGCAGCATCATTGATGTCTTGGTCCATGTGCTTCGTGTCCTGTGGATGTGCTGACCCCAAACCTCACTCTAATCCTAGAGAAGAATCAGGACAGTGGGGAAAATTGAAGACCCTCCCTAGGGAAGAGGCACAGCAGGGAATTCTAAACATTTGGGGCAATGAGGTGCAGCCTCAGGAAGGCTGGGTGTGACCTGAGTGTGGCCTGTCCTCCATGCACAATGGGTGAGGACCCACAGCACTGGAGTCAGGGGGCTCTGCTCTGGGCTCCTGTCAACTCATCTCATTCAGGGCAGACCAGGGCTGGGGCATCAGGGGACTGGGAGTCTGTCCCAGCGGTCCATTGGATCCTTTCAGCTGGGAAGGCAGCCCCTGCATGTGCCTAGATCCAGGGCCTACCTGCTATCAGCCCGTGACTCCCAGACCTTAGATGGGTCCTACAGATGACAGACATCAAGAAGAGGTAGTGGGGGTTTTGAGCAGTTACCAGAATGCAGTGCTCCTCCCCCAGGGGATGAAGGGATGAGACAGACCCCCCAGCTTTGCCTCCCTGTGGCTGGGGTCCTGGGGGGGTTGCAAGAGGATGCAAAGTTTGGTGTTTTTCACCATCCCTACTTCTTCATGATACCTGATGTCCTGGGCACTGCAGCCTGATCTTGGACATTCAGCTCATGCTTCTCCACGACTCCTCCTCCCCATTGGGTATGAAGGTCTGCAAACATCCCCCCTAACACATGCTCACTGTCCTCAGCCCTCCTTGGAACAATCTCATGGGGGAGACAAAGAGGGGCATGTCTCACCTCATCAGACACATGGCTCATCCCTGGAGACCCACAGCAGATGGCAGGATCCACTACGCAACACACTGCAAAGACACTGCAGGGAAAGCCTTGGGAGACAGCCTGGACTGAGGGATGCTGCCTCCAGACTCCTGTCCCCCATCCTGCACCTGGAGAGGGGGCCCAAAGTTCAGTCTCATGCTCCTGACCTGCTACACAGCACATCCACTCCAGGTCTGCTCACCAGGCCTGCACACCAGCCTCGAGCTGTGGGCACTGATGCTGCTGCTCAAGGTCAGGGTCCACCAATGCTGAGCTGGGAAATCAGTTTGTGCTCCTTTCCCAGATCTTCCACTCCTTCAGGCACAGAGAAACATCTCCCTCCCTGAGCCCTCCCTGCAGTGACAGCAGCATCCTCTGTAGGGCCCATCAAAGCAGAGACCCCTGTTCTCACCATCCTCTTCTCCCTTCTCTCCCCCTTCTTCCTCCTGCACAGGCCTGAGGGGATCCTGGAAGCACAGCCCCCTGCATCGCCACCTGCTATGTTCCTTACTCATTTGCTCTGACTTGAGCGCAGAGTTTCTTCAATCCTGCCCTGTTCTGTCCACCCTCCTGTTACCCTGACCCATCATCACCAGGTGGTCTTGCTCCTGTGAAGTTACTGACTCTCATCTGAATTTGAAGATCTTCATAACTTCTTTTGATTTTTTTCTTGTATGACTCTTTGTGCAGACCACGGTTACTCCTCTCTTGAGATGAATGTGAAAGGCCCCCCTCTGAGCAGCTCCTTAAATGTGCCAGGCTTCGAGGTCTCCAGCCCTACTCTTGATCCAATGACACCTAGGCAGATGCAGGCTCCTCCTCATCTCTGAGCTGCAGCCTGAGGATAAGGCTGACTCTTACTGTACAATCTGGCGCAGTGGTCCTGGTCACAGGGACACACATAGGAGGATGTGGGGCAACACCTCAGCCTGCCTACGGCCTTGGAATATGTCTGTCTCCCAATTTAACAGAATGGGAATACACACTGATTTTACTGGAAGTAGATTCTGGATCACCGTGTCCTTCCTCCTAATTTATAATTCCACCTTTTTGAACTCTCAGAAGAAATAAAAACTGGCAAGGAAAAGATAAAAAATATTCCTAGTGATCCAACTGGAAAATTAGAGCCTGTTGACCGGGTGGTTCTTTTCTCTTCCCAAAGCATGTCTATTTAATAGTCAGAGCACTGGGCCCAACCCAGCAGGTTGAAAGATCTCCTCAGCTAGTCTCTGCCTTTCCAACCATCAGAGCAGAGACCTCCTCGTCACCCCCAGGCCCCTTTTCTCAGGACTGGCCATGGCTCACTGAGTCCCAAGGATGAGGTACTAGGATGTGAGATGCTGTGGGAGAACCAGGCCCAGGAGGAATTCCAGGCACAGAGCTGTGTACTTGAGGCACATTTGTGACATTAGTGATGTGGTTAGGCATGGGGGATTTGGGGTTCTGAAATGTTGTAAAACCTGAACCTGCTCCAGGGACACTGGGTGAAGTAGTCCTGTGGATGTGACTTGCTACAGCTGACACCACTCAGGACCATGGGCATCCTCGTGAAGGCCTGTTCCTGATCCCCCAGTGCCTGCTTGTGGCCTCCTCTCCCCTGGTACACTGTGGAGCTTTGCAAAATTGGTGGGTGGTGGGGGGATGGCTTGGATGTGTGGGGAGGAGGAATCTGAGTATTTGCTGCAAATCCCTGTGTGCATGAATCTGTTGTGAAGACTCAAATGTAGAAATCCTCTTTTGCTGAGGGAAAAGCAGTGAAACGGATGTTACTATAGTAAGAGCTCTCCGGGAGAAGCCCTGAGTTGTGAGCTAGCACAGTCTTGACTGAGCTTCCAGGCTACAGCCTGCTCTTCTGCCACTGGTTTGTCAGCATGGCCACCTTACCACTGGGTTCCAGGTTGAGGAAGAATTATTATCAGTGTTGCTCACTTGGCTTGAACTACCTTGTCCCCGAGAACTACTGCTACTTGGGGAAGTAAGATACATGTCTCCCCTCCACTCCTGTCTGACTCCCTCCTTGCTTGTCCCCACCTAAGTCCCCCACCATCTCAAGTTCTACCTTCCTCCAACACTGCTGCTAAAGGCCATGTAGAGGTTTTATGACAATCTCTCCCTGTCTTACTTGTCTCTTGATACAGGCCTGGTCAGTCTGAGTGCAGGAGCAAATAGCTTCTCACTCAAGGTGGTGTCAGTGAGAAGGGGTTGCCAAGAAGAGCAGAAGTCCAGCCTCTGCCACCAGCAATCCAGTTAGTTTCCTGCCGCCCTCCCTGTGGAGGCTGAGAAAATTCACGTCATTCCACCTCAAGTTTAGCATTAGCACAAGTATAGCCATCTCAGGCTCCTGTAAATAAGAGCTGAACTTTACAGGAAAAACCGCAGAACACCCTTGACAGAGAGTCCCATATCAGAGTGAGAACAGAGCTCAGAACGCCCTTGACAGAAACAGAAAGTCCCGTATTGGAAAGTAAACAGAGCTTAAGAAATTCCTCCACCCCTTCTGAAAATCCCCTAGACCAGCCCATAAAAACCCCGCTGTAACCCCCCTCAGGGTCCAAGTCCCTGCTCTGCTGTGTCAGGTATACTTGGACCCAAGCTCAAACTTGTTAATAAACCCTCATGTACTTGCATCAGTGTCGGCTCCTTGGTGGTTTTCTCGGATTCGCAATCTTGGGCACAACACTCCCTTGGATACCCACTCCTGTGTCCCTGGATTTCCTGGTCATTCCCTGAGCTCTGGAACCTTAGCTGAGATGGGTTGATACCTTTCTTTACAACTGATATTCCCTGTCATGTCCATTATTTGGCATGATATTGGATAAGACTTACTTTTGACCTAAATCTTGGTCTCCAGGAGGGAGGAGCAAGATGGCGGAAGAGTAGGGTCCCCAAATCACCTGTCTCCACCAAATTACCTAGAAAACCTTCAAATTATCCCGAAAATCTATCAATTCGGCCTGAGATTTAAAGAGAGACCAGCTGGAATGCTACAGTGAGAAGAGTTCGCGCTTCTATCAGGGTAGGAAGACGGGGGGGAAAAAGAGATAAAGAAACAAAGGCCTCCAAGGGGGAGGGGCCCCGCGAGGAGCCGGGCTGAGGCCGGGGCGAGTGTCCCCAGGACAGGAGAGCCCCTTCCCGGAGGAGCAGGAGCTGCACCGACCTTCCCGGGCGGAAAGGGGCACGCAGGGAGTTGGAGCAGGACCAAGGAGGGAGGGGATGCCCTCGGGCTCCCTGGGACAGTAAAAGAGCAACTGCGCACCCAGGAGAGTGCGCCGAGCTCCCTAAGGGCTGCAACGCGCACGGCGGGACCCGGCGGGACCCGGAGCAGCTGGAGGGGCTCGGGCGGTGGCTCCGCAGAGGGGGCTGCGCGGCCCGGGAGCAGCTCGGAGGGGCTTGGGCAGAGGAAGAGGCTCCCTGCGGAGGGGGCTGCGCGGTTCCAGGAGCTGCTCGGAGGGGCTCGGGCGGCGGCTCCGCGGAGGGGGTTGTGCGGCCCGGGAGCGCGAATCCAACAGCGCAGGCCCCGGAGCACAGGGCGCCGGGACACAGCCCAGGATCCCGCCTCCCCCGGGACAGGCAGAGGCCGGGAGGGCCCAGGACAGCAAGGACGCTCCTGCCCCGAGCTGAGCAGATCAGCGGCCCCGCCCCGGAGCCTCCAGGCCCTGCAGACGGAGTTCCTGCCAGAGCTGAATCCAGGTTTCCAGACCTGGCCCCGCCACTGGGGCTGTTCCTCCTGCGGCCTCACGGGGTAAACAACCCCCACTGAGCCCTGCACCAGGCAGGGGCACAGCAGCTCCCCCAACTGCTAACACCTGAAAATCAGCACAGCAGGCCCCTCCCCGAGAACACCAGCTAGACGGACAACATCCAGGAGAAGCCAAGGGACTTAAAGTTCACAGAATCAGAAGATACTCCCCCGTGGTTCTTTTTTTTTTTTCTTTTTCTTTTCTTTTTTTTTGTTTTGTTTTGTTTTGGTTTGCTTTTTGATTTGTTTCCTTCCCCAACCCCCGTTTTTTTTCTCCTTTCTTTTTCTTTCTCTTTTTCTTCTTCTTTTTTTTCTTTTCGTTTTTTTTCCCTATTTTTTTCTCTTTCTCTTTTCTTTCCTTCTTTCGCTCCTCTCTTTTTCTCTTTTTCCCAATACAACTTGCTTTTGGCCACTCTGCACTGAGCAAAATGACTAGAAGGAAAACCTCACCTCAAAAGAAAGAATCAGAAACAGTCCTCTCTCCCACAGAGTTCCAAAATCAGGATTACAATTCAATGTCAGAAAGCCAATTCAGAAGCACTATTATACAGCTACTGGTGGCTCTAGAAAAAAGTATAAAGGACTCAAGAGACTTCATGACTGCAGAATTTAGAGCTAATCAGGCAGAAATTAAAAATCAATTGAATGAGATGCAATCCAAACTAGAAGTCCTAACGACGAGGGTTAACGAGGTGGAAGAACAAGTGAGTGACATAGAAGACAAGTTGATAGCAAAGAGGGAAACCGAGGAAAAAAGAGACAAACAATTAAAAGACCATGAATATAGATTAAGGGAAATAAACGACAGCCTGAGGAAGAAAAACCTACGTTTAATTGGGGTTCCCGAGCTCGCCAAAAGGGACAGAGGGCCAGAATATGTATTTGAACAAATTCTAGCTGAAAACTTTCCTAATCTGGGAAGGGAAACAGGCATTCAGATCCAGGAAATAGATCCCCCCCTAAAATCAATAAAAACCGTTCAACACCTCGACATCTAATAGTGAAGCTTGCAAATTCCAAAGATAAAGAGAAGATCCTTAAAGCAGCAAGAGACAAGAAATCCCTGACTTTTATGGGGAGGAGTATTAGGGTAACAGCAGACCTCTCCACAGAGACCTGGCAGGCCAGAAAGTGCTGGCAGGATATATTCAGGGTCCTAAATGAGAAGAACATGCAACCAAGAATCCTTTATCCAGCAAGGCTCTCATTCAAAATGGAAGGAGAGATAAAGAGCTTCCAAGACAGGCAGCAACTAAAAGAATATGTGACCTCCAAACCAGCTCTGCCAGAAATTTTAAGGGGGACTCTTAAAATTCCCCTTTAAGAAGAAGTTCAGTGGAATAGTCCACAAAAACAAGGACTGAATAGATATCATGATGACACTAAACTCATATCTGTCAATAGTAACTCTGAACGTGAACGGGCTTAATGACCCCATCAAAAGGCGCAGGGTTTCAGACTGGATAAAAAAGCAGGACCCATCTGTTTGCTGTCTACAAGAGACTCATTTTAGACAGAAGGACACCTACAGCCTGAAAATAAAAGGTTGGAGAACCATTTACCATTCGAATGGTCCTCAAAAGAAAGCAGGGGTAGCCATCCTTATATCAGATAAACTAAAATTTACCCCAAAGACTGTAGTGAGAGATGAAGAGGGACACTATATCATACTTAAAGGATCTATTCAACAAGAGGACTTAACAATCCTCAATATATATGCCCCGAATGTGGGAGCTGCCAAATATATAAATCAATTATTAACCAAAGTGAAGCAATACTTAGATAATAATACACTTATACTTGGTGACTTCAATCCAGCTCTTTCTATACTCGATAGGTCTTCTAAGCACAACATCTCCAAAGAAACGAGAGCTTTAAATGATACACTGGACCAGATGGATTTCACAGATATCTACAGAACTTTACATCCAAACTCAACTGAATACACATTCTTCTCAAGCGCACATGGAACTTTCTCCAGAATAGACCACATATTGGGTCACAAATCGGGTCTGAATCGATACCAAAAGATTGGGATTGTCCCCTGCATATTCTCAGACCATAATGCCTTGAAATTAGAACTAAATCACAACAAGAGGTTGGAAGGACCTCAAACACGTGGAGGTTAAGGACCATCCTGCTAAAAGATGAAAGGGTCAACCAGGAAATTAAGGAAGAATTAAAAAGATTCATGGAAACTAATGAGAATTAAGATACAACCATTCAAACTCTTTGGGATGCAGCAAAAGCAGTCCTAAGGGGGAAATGCATCGCAATACAAGCATCCATTCAAAAACTGGAAAGGACTCAAATACAAAAGCTAACCTTACACATAAAGGAGCTAGAGAAAAAACAGCAAATAGATCCTACACCCAAGAGAAGAAGGGAGTTAATAAAGATTCAAGCAGAACTCAAAGAAATCGAGACCAGAAGAACTGTGGAACAGATCAACAGAACCAGGAGTTGGTTCTTTGAAAGAATTAATAAGATAGATAAACCATTAGCCAGCCTTATTAAAAAGAAGAGAGAGAAGACTCAAATTAATAAAATCATGAATGAGAAAGGAGAGATCACTACCAACACCAAGGAAATACAAACGATTTTAAGAACATATTATGAACAGCTATACGCCAATAAATTAGGCAGTCTAGAAGAAATGGACGCATTCCTGGAAAGCCACAAACTACCAAAACTGGAACAGGAAGAAATAGAAAACCTGAACAGGCCAATAACCAGGGAGGAAATTGAAGCAGTCATCAAAAACCTCCCAAAACACAAGAGTCCAGGGCCAGATGGCTCCCAGGGGAATTTTATCAAACGTTTAAAGAAGAAACCATACCTATTCTCCTAAAGCTGTTTGGAAAGATAGAAAGAGATGGAGTACTTCCAAATTCGTTCTATGAGGCCAGCATCACCTTAATTCCAAAACCAGACAAAGACCCCACCAAAAAGGAGAATTACAGACCAATATCCCTGATGAACATGGATGCAAAAATTCTCAACAAGATACTGGCCAATAGGATCCAACAGTACATTAAAAAAATTATTCACCATGACCAAGTAGGATTTATCCCTGGGACACACGGCTGGTTCAACACCCGTAAAACAATCAATGTGATTCATCATATCAGCAAGAGAAAAACCAAGAACCATATGAATCTCTCATTGGATGCAGAGAAAGCATTTGACAAAATACAGCATCCATTCCTGATCAAAACTCTTCAGAGTGTAGGGATAGAGGGAACATTCCTCGACATCTTAAAAGCCATCTATGAAAAGCCCACAGCAAATATCATTCTCAATGGGGAAGCACTGGGAGCCTTTCCCCTAAGATCAGGAACAAGACAGGGATGTCCACTCTCACCACTGCTGTTCAACATAGTACTGGAATTCCTAGCCTCAGCAATCAGACAACAAAAAGACATTAAAGGCATTCAAATTGGCAAAGAAGAAGTCAAACTCTCCCTCTTCGCCGATGACATGATACTCTACAGAGAATATTTTTTTTGAGGAGGAAACTGTCTTTTTCAAATGCTGTGGATACTGCTCATGGCAACATGACTTTTAGTTTCACACATAGTGAGGATGTGAGACAATAAACCTTGGGCCCACAGGCCTTGTTTCTGAGTCTCTTTTCTTGAGAAGCTTCTGTGAGTGTCCTTTCAGGAAGAGTACTGTGTTGGGACACCTGTCCCTGAGGAGGGAGGAATGACGCACAGATTCTGATGTTGACTGAGGCACCACAGGTGTCCCGGGTGCACAATCAGGTGAAGGAAGAGAGCCCAGCTACAAATACTCCAGGGTCTGTGTAAAATTAGAAAAAATACTTTGGTAAAATATTTTATTTATGTATTCATAAGAAACGTGGAAAGAGAGGCAGGACACAGGCAGAGGGAGAAGCAGGGTCCCAGCAGGGAGCCCGATATGGGACTGGGTCCAAGGACCCAAGGATCATGCCCTGACCCAAAGGCAGACGCTCAACTACTGAGCCACCCAGGCATCCCAACAAAGACTTTTAATACAAAAATCTTGGACTTCCTCCTCTTGTCTCTCCTTTACTACACACACTAAATGTTTTACATATCATACTATTGTCTTAAATCCTGTTTTTTAGGCTTTTGTATTGTTTTGTTTCCTCTTCTTTTCTTCTTTCCCTGAAACAAGCAATTCTGTGGGATGTGGTCCCTACTGGGTGTTCTACAACATATGTCAATGTAACACTTAATTTCTCTGTCCGGAGACTGTGTCAGAAGCACGCAATCAGAGCTCAGTCCCTGGACACAGCTACCTTCTTTGATGCCAACAGAAAGGAATAGCTTACCCATACCTTCTTTCCAGCTTGGGTAGGAATCAGGAGTTCCGAATATTCCCTCCTCAGATATGATTAACATGCTAGAGCAGCTCACAGAACTCTGGGAAATACTTTATTCTGTTTTCCAGTCTATTAAACGACCTGATAAATGAAATAGGTGAGCTGCCAGGTGAAGAGACACCTAGGGCTAAATCTGGGAGTGACTTATGTGTAGGAGCCTCTCTGCCTGTGAAGTTGGGATGCATCACGCTCCTGGCATGTATGTGTTCACCCTGCTGGAGCTCATTTCCTCTCTCTCAAGGATGGGGCTAGGCAAGTGAATTTTGCCAGCCTCTGACCAGCTCTTGATTTCTCTAGGGACCAGCCCCATCTGGAAGCGACCCAGGAAACCATACAGAGTACCCTCATTCAAACAAAGATGCTCCCAGGGCTCTCGTCACTTAGGAATTGATGAGGGTTTCAGGAGCCAGGAACCAGGACCAGACCTGACTGTAGTTTCTAAGATCTCACAATAATGTATCTCAGCTAAAAATAGGGCCAAGACAGTCATGCTCATACCCACATCTCATGCCATAAAATGTGACTCTTGTGTGACTGAGGACACAACCATAGACTGTATGTTAACACTCATCTTGATCACAGACACAATTTCCCCTTCATCTGAACCAACTGACAAATAGGCACAACTTCTTCAGACTCCCTGACAACACCTCCACCTCCATACTCCTCTTTTCTCCATCCCCTTGTTCCTCATGCTCCAGTGTCTCTGGCTCTTCAGTTCTGAACTCTGTGTCCACGTGAAGATTTCAGAAAAAAATAACAATGCTCTTGGTGCCATTTCTGCTTTCCAGGGTCCATCTCTAGGCAGAAGTAGCAGAACTTGGACCAACATGGAATCCTGTCATCATCTGATTCCTGATCTCATCCCCAGATGTAGTTTGCACACCCCACCAGCCTGGGGCAATCTCTGTAACATGGCAATGATATTATTTTATTTCCCACACATGGATGTTCTTTCATGTGTTGAGGGTTAACACATAGGAACTATTGGTGTATTTAATTTTTCATCTTCAGCATCACTGGAACCCCAAAGAAGGTCAGTGTCGACATAATTGGCACAGGAGAGTGTGGATTTTTATTTTCACACACATCAACTATTTTTTTAAAATTTTATCCATTTCTTTGAGAGAGAGAGAGAGGGAGAGAGAGAGAGAGAGAAAGAGAGAGAGATAAGCAGAAGGAGAAGCAGGCTCCATGTAGGCAGCCGGATGTGGGACTGGATCCCAGCCTCCAGGTTCAGGCCACGGGCTGAAGGCAGCAGTAAACTGCTGATCCACTTGGGCTTCCCAACACCAACTATTTTTCTTGTTTTTGAGAATGTTTGTTTCTAAACCCATCAGGACATTGACTCAGCCACACACTTTCCCTATATCCATGAAGTCACATTCATTAACTCTTTTAAGAATTGTCCCTTGACAGAACGTAAAGACTGCTAACTCTGGGAAACGAACTAGGCGTGGTAGAAGGGGAGGAGGGCGGGGGGTGGGAGTGAATGGGTGACGGGCACTGGGGGTTATTCTGTATGTTAGTAAATTGAACACCAATAAAAAACAAATTTAAAAAAATGTAAAAAAAAAAGAATGGTCCCTCAAGGGCACCCCAGGAAGGCCCCAGGGGACCCTGGGCACAGTGAGATATGTCTGTTAAGTGGAGGGGCAGGAAAAGTGACTATGGGGTCCCCTCTGTGCTGTGCTTCCTGAAACCTGAAGACCCTTCAGCTGTGAGACTTGTGTCTTCAGGGTGAAAATGGACAGACATCTCCCACTGCACAAGACTCAATCTTCCTTTTCACAGGGTGTATTATCAGAGTTGATCTCCAAATTAATCATCCTTGTATCAATTCCATCCTGGTTTTGAAAGTGACATTCCAGACCTGGCCTTCTTTGGCTCCAGACTCCAGGACCTTGCAGTCTTACAGGAAGCCTGCTGTGAGGATGGGTTTGGAAGGAAATAACCCAAGAGGGTGGAGAAGGCATAAGAGGGACAGTGGACCTGTGTCCTCATGCTTGGCCTCTGAAGGATAGGTGTAGTGAGTGTACATGTAGATTTTTCTGATTCTAGGTGTCTGTGTGTGTGTGTGTGTGTACGTGTTTCTGACACCCCTCTCTCCTATTCTCTCATAGAGTGTGTCTCTGCAGTTTCCAGGCTTCCCTCTCACTCCAGAAATCAGGGTCTTCCCTATTACAATCTCCAAGAAGCATAATCCCCATCAACAAGTAATACCAGTGACACTCAGTATAACAGTGCTCCTGTCACCAGGAAAGCCATGACATTCCCTGAAGGCTCTAGTGTGGGCCTGAGGGTGATCAGTACATTGATTCTGTGAAAACAGGGGTGGTGATGCTGTCATGCTGCTCAAGGCCCATGGGGACCCTCAGAGCAAGGAGAGATCTGGAAAACAGAGAGATGTCACAGAAAAAAATACACCGAGTCCTTCACAGAAGGGATCTAGGGGCACCCATAACTGCTCTGGACATTAAAAAAATTTTTTAATTGAAGTTCAATTTGGCAACGTATAGCATAACACCCAGTGCTCATCCAGTCAAGTGCCCCCCTCAGTGCCCGTCACCCAGTCACCCCCACCCCCTGCCCACATCCCTTACCATGGCCCCTTGTTCTTTTCCCAGAGCTAGGATTCTATCATGTTCTGCCTCCCTTTCTGATATTTCTCACTCATTTTTTCTCATTTCTCCTTTAATCTCTTTCACTATTTTTTATATTCCCCAAATGAATGAGACCATACACTGTTTGTCCTTCGGCGATTCACTTATTTCACTCAGCATAATACCCTCCAGTTCCATCCACATCGAAGCAAATGGTGGGTATTTGTCGTTTCTAATGGCTGAGGAATATTCCAATGCATACATAGACCACATCTCCTTTATCCATTCATCTTTTGATGGACACCAAAGCTCCATCCACAGTTTGGTTATTGTGGACATTGCTGCTATAAACCTGAGGGCGCAGGTGTCCCAGAATTTCACTGCATCTGCATCTTTGGGGTAAATCCCCAACAGTGCAATTGCTGGGTCATAGGGCAGGTCTATTTTTTACTCTTTTAGGAACCTCCACACAGTTTTCCAGAGTGGCTTCACCAGTTCACATTCCCACCAACAGAGCAGGAGGGTTCCCTTTTCTCCA
Source organism: Canis lupus familiaris (assembly GCF_011100685.1). Lineage (NCBI taxonomy): Eukaryota > Metazoa > Chordata > Mammalia > Carnivora > Canidae > Canis > Canis lupus. The sequence continues at coordinate 14,308 of NW_023330846.1, read as the reverse complement.
CATTCTCTCCAACATTTGTGGGTTCCTGCCTTGTTAATTTTCCCCATTCTCACTGGTGTGAGGTGGTATCTCATGGTGGTTTTGATTTGTATTTCCCTGATGGTCAGTGATGCGGAGCATTTTCTCATGTGCTTGTTGGCCATGTCTATGTCTTCCTCTGTGAGTTTTCTGTTCATGTCTTTTGCCCATTCCATTATTGGATTGTTCGTTTCTTTGGTGTTGAGGTTAATAAGTTCTTAATAGATCTTAGAAACTAGCCCTTTATCAGACACATCATTTGCAAATATCTTCTCCCATTCTGTAGGATGCCTTTTAGTTTTGTTGATTGTTTCTTTTGCTGTGCAAAAGCTTCTTATCTTGATGAAGTCCCAATAGTTCATTTTGCTTTTGTTTATCTTGCCTTCATGGATGTTTCTTTCAAGAAGCTACTGTGACCATGTTCATGGTGAATAATTTTCTTAATGTATTGTTGGATCCTATTGGCTAATATCTTGTTGAGAATTTTTGCATCCATGTTCATCAGGGATATTGGTCTATAATTCTCCTTGTTGGTGGGGTCTTTGTCTTGTTTTGGAATTCAGGTGATGCTGGCCTCATAGAACGAGTTTGGAAGTATTGCATCTCTTTCTGTATTTCCAAACAGCTCTAGTAGAATAGGTATGTTTTCTTCTTTAAACGTTTGATAGAATTCCCCTGGGAAGCCATCTGGCCCTGGACTTTTGTGTTGGGAGGTTTTTGATGACTGCTTCAATTTCCTCCCTGGTTCTCAGCCTGTTCACATTTTCTATTTCTTCCTGTTCCATTATTGGTAGTCTGTGGTTTTCTAGAAATGCATCCATTTCTTCTAGATTGCCTAATTTATTGGTATATAGCTGCTCACAATAACTTTTTAAAATTGTTTGTATTTCCTTGGTATTGGTGTGATCTCTCCTTTCTCATTCACAATTTTATTAATTTGAGTGTTTTCTCTTTTTTTTTAATAAGGCTGACTAATGGTTTATCAATCTTATTAATTCTTTCAAAGAATCAACTCCTGGTTATGTTAATCCATTCCACAGTTTTGGTCTATTTCATTGAGTTCTGCTATAATCTTTATTAATTCTCCCCTTCTTCTGGGTGTAGGATCTATCTGCTGTTTTTTCTCCAGCTTCCTTAGGTTCAAGGTTAGCTTTTGTATTTGAGTTCTTTCCAGTTTTTGAATGGATGATTGTATTCCGTTGTATTTCCTCCTCAGGACTGCTTTTGCTGTATCCCAAGTATATTTAACAGTTGTATCTTCATTCTCATCAGTTTCCATGAATGTTTTTAATTCTTCCCTAATTTCCTGGCTGACCCTTTCTTCGTGTAGCAGGATGGCCCTTAACCTCCACATGTTTGAAATCCTTTCAAACTTCTTGTGAATTTGTTCTAGTTTCAAAGCATTATGGTCTGAAAATGTGCAGGGGATGTTCTCAATGTTTGGTATTGGTTAAGATCTGATTTATGACCTATTATGTGGTCTATTTTGGAGAACGTTCCATGTGCACTTGAGAAGAATGTGTATTCACTTGCATTTGGATGTAAAGTTCTGTAAATATCTGTGAAGTCCATCTGGTCCAATGTATCATTTAAATCTCTTGTTTCTTTGGAGATGTTGTGCTTAGTAGTAGATCTGTCGATAATAGAAAGCGTTGTGTTCAAGTCACCAAGTATAAGTGATTTATTATCTAAGTATGTCTTAACTTTGGTTATGAATTGATTGATATCCTTGGCTGCTCCCACATTCGGGGCATAAATATTCATGATTGTTAGGTCCTCTTGTTGGATAGATTCTTTAAGTATGATATAGTGTCCCTCTTCATCTGTAACTACAGTCTTTGGGATAAACTTTAATTTATCTGCTATAAAGATGGTACCCCTGTTTTCTTTTGAGGATCATTTGATTGGTAAATGGTTCTCCAACCTTTTATTTTCAGGCTGCAGGTGTCTTTATGTCTACAATGAGTGTCTTGTAGACAGCAATTAGATGGGTCTTGCTTTTTTATCCAGTCTGAAACCCTGCGCCTTTTGATGGGGTCATTAAGCCCATTCACATTCAGAGTTACTATTGAAAGGTATGAATTTAGTGTCATAATGATACCTATTCAGTCCCTGTTCTTGTGGATTGTTTCCTTGAACTTCCTCTTTCTTTTTCAGTGTCCCCTTTAATATTTCTTACAGAGTTGGTTTGCTGGTCACATATTCTTTCAATTTCTTCTTATTTTGGAGGCTCTTTATCTCTCCTTCTAATCTAAATGAGAGTCTTGCTTGATAGAGTATTCTTGGCTGCATGTTCTTCTCATTTAGAACCCTGAATATATCCTGCTAGCCCTTTCTGGCCTGATAGGTCTCTGGAGATATCTCCACTTAACCTAATACTTCTCCCCATAAAGGTTAGGGGTTTCTTGTCTCTTGCTGCTTTAAGGATTTTCCCTTTACCTTTGCAATTTGCAAGTTTCCCTATTGAATTTTGAGGTGTTGAATTTTGATTTTATTTTTATGATATTAGGGTGGAATCTTTCTATCTCCTGGATCTGAATGCCTGTTTCCCTCCCAATGTTAGGGAAGTTCTCAGATACGTTTTGTTCAAAGACACCTTCTGCTCCTCTATCCTTTTCGTCGTCCCCTGGATTCCCAATTAAACGTAGATTTTTCTTTCTGAGGCTGTTGTTTATTTCACTTAACCTTTCCTCATGATCATTTAATTGTTTTGTCTTTTTTTTATCAGCTTCCTTCCTTGCCATCAACTTGTCTTCTATGTCACTCACTCCTTCTTCGACGTCGTTAACCCTTGTCATTAGGACCTCCAGTTTGGATTGCATCTCATTTAATTGATTTTTAATTTCAGCCTGATTAGATCAAAATTATGCAGTCATGTAGTCTCTTGAATCCTTTATGCTTTTTTTTTCCAGAGCCACCAATAGTTTTATAATTGTGCTACTGAATTAGCTTTCTGACATTGAATTGTAATCCAAATTACAGAATTTTGATTACAATTTTGTTGTCAATAAGTCAATTTGGAAAAGAACAAATATTATATGGTCTTATTCATTTGGGCAATACAAAACTTAGTGAAAGGGAATAAAGGGAAAGGCGAGACAATGAGTGAAAATATTAGTGAGGGTGACAAAACATGAGAGATACCTAACTCTGAGAAATGAACAAGGGGTAGTGGAAGGGGATTTGGGAGGGAGTATGGGTGACTGGCTGATGGGCATTGAGGGGGGCTCTTGGCGGGATGAGCACTGGGTGTTATGCTATATGTTGGCAAATTGAACCGCAACAAACAAATTTAAAAGGAACAAATTGTGATTCATCATATAGGCAAGAGAAAAACCAAGAACCATATGATCCTCTCATTAGATGCAGAGAAAGCATTTGACAAAATACAGCATCCATTCCTGATCAAAACTCTTCAGAGTGCAAGGATAAAGGGAACATTCCTCAACATCTTAAAAGCCATCGATGAAAAGCCCACTGCAAATATAATTATCAACAGGAAAGAACTGGGAGCCTTTCCCCTAAGATCAGGAATAAGACAGGGATGTCCACTCTCACCACTGCTATTCAACATAGTATTTGAAGACCTAGCCTCAGCAATCAGACAACAAAAAGACATTAAAGGCATTGAAATTGGCAAAGAAGAAATCAAACTCTCCCTCTTCGCCGATGACCTGATACTCTACATAGAAAACCCAAAAGCCTCTACCCCAAGATTGATAGAAGTCATACAGCAATTTGGTAGCATGGCAGGATACAAAATCAATGCCCAGAAATCAATGGCATTTCTAGACACTAACAATGAGACTGAAGAAAGAGAAATTAAGGAGTCTATCCCATTTACAATTGCACCCAAAAGCCTAAGATACCTAGGAATAAACCTCACCAAAGACGTAAAGGATCTATACCCTATAAATTATAGAACACTTCTGAAAGAAATTGAGGAAGACACAAAGAGATGGAAAAATATTCCATGCTCATGGATTGGCAGAATTAATATTGTGAAAGTGTCTCTGTTACCCAGGGAAATTTGCACGTTTAATGCAATCCCTATCAAAATACCATAGACTTCCTTCAGAGAGTTAGAGCAAAATATTTTAAGATTTGTGTGGAATCAGAAAAGACCCCGAATAGCCAGGGGAATTTTACAAAAGAAAACCATATCTGGGGGAATCACAATGACAGATTTCAGGTTGTACTACAAAGCTGTAGTCATCAAGACAGTGTGGTACTGGCACAAAAACAGACACATAGATCAGTGGAACAGAATAGAGAACCCAGAAGTGGACCCTGAACTTTATGGTCAACTAATATTTGAAAAAGGAGGAAAGACTATCCACTGGAAGAAAGACAGTCTCTTCAATAGATGGAGCCTCAGTGTCCATCAAAAGATGAAGGGATAGGGATCCCTGGGTGGCGCAGCGGTTTGGTGCCTGCCTTTGGCCCGGGGCGCGATCCTGGAGACCCGGGATCGAATCCCACGTCGGGCTCCCGGTGCATGGAGCCTGCTTCTCCCTCTGCCTATGTCTCTGCCTCTCTCTCTCTCTCTCTCTCTCTGTGACTATCATAAATAAATAAAAATTAAAAAAAAAATTAAAAAAAAAAAAAAAAAAGATGAAGGGATAAAGAAGGTGTGGTTTATGTATACAATGGAATATTACTCAGCCATTAGAAATGACAAATATCCACCATTTGCTTCAACGTGGATGGAACTGGAGGGTATTATGCTGAGTGAAGTAAGTCAATCGGAGAAGGACAAACATTATATGTTCTCATTCATTTGGGGAATATAAATAATAGTGAAAGGGAATATAAGGGAAGGGAGAAGAAATGTGTGGGAAATATCAGAGAGTGAGACAGAACATAAAGACTCCGAACTCTGGGAAATGAACTAGGGGTGGTGGAAGGAGAGGATGGTGGGGGGTGGGGGTGAATGGGTGATGGGCACTGAGGGGGGCACTTGACCGGATGAGCACTGGGTGTTATTCTGTATGTTGGAAAACTGAACACCAATAAAAAATAAATTTATTATTAAAAAAAACAAAAAACAAAAAACAAAACAAAATACCATGGGCCTTCTTCAGAGAGTTAGAACAAATTATTTTAAGATTTGTGTGGAATCAGAAAAGACCCTGAATAGCCAGGGGAATTTTAAAAAAGAAAACCATAGCGGGGGCATCACAATGCCAGATTTCAGGTTGTACTACAAAGCTCTGGTCTTTAAGACAGTGTGGTACTGGCACAAAAAAAGACACATAGGTCAATGGAACAGAATAGAGAACCCAGAAGTGGACCCTGAACTTTATGGGCAACTAATATTCTATAAAGGAGGAAAGACTACCCACTGGAAGAAAGACAGTCTCTTCAATAGATGGTGCTGGGAAAATTGGACATCCACATGCAGAAGAATGAAACTAGACCACTCTCTTTCACCATACACAAAGATAAACTCAAAATGGATGAAAGATCTAAATGTGAGACAAGAGTCCATCAAAATCTTAGAGGAGAATACAGGCAACACCCTTTTTGAACTCAGCCGCAGTACCTTCTTGCAAGATACATCCACGAAGGCAAAAGAAACAAAAGCAAAAATGAACTATTGGGACTTCATCAAGATAAGAAGCTTTTGCACAGCAAAGGATACAGTCAACAAAACTAAAAAACAACCGACAGAATGGGAGAAGATATTTGCAAATGACGTATCAGATAAAGTGCTAGTTTCCATGATCTATAAAGAACTTATTAAACTCAACACCAAAGAAACAAACAATCCAATCATGAAATGAGCAAAAGGCATGAAGAGAAAATCTCACAGAGGAAGACATAGACATTGCCAACATGCACATTAGAAAATGCTCTGAGGGATCCCTGGGTGGCGCAGCGGTTTGGCCCCTGCCTTTGGCCCAGGGCGCGATCCTGGAGACCCGGGATCGAATCCCACATCGGGCTCCCGGTGCATGGAGCCTGCTTCTCCCTCTGCCTGTGCTCTGCCTCTCTCTCTCTCTCTCTCTGTGTGACTGTCATAAATAAATAAAAAAAAATTAAAAAAAAAAAAAGAAAATGCTCTGAATCACTTGCCATCAGGGAAATACAAATCAAAACCACAATGAGATACCACCTCACACCAGTGAGAATGGGGAAATTAACAAGGCAGGAAACCACAAAGGTTGGAGAGGATGTGGAGAAAAGGGAACCCTCTTACACTGTTGGTGGGAATGTGAAATGGTGCAGTCGCTCTGGAAAACTGTGTGGAGGTTCCTCAGAGTGTTAAAAATAGACCTTCCCTACGACCCAGCAATTGCACTGTTGGGGATTTACCCCAAAGATATAGATGCAATGAATCGCTCGGACACCTGCACCCTGATGTTTATAGCAGCAATGTTCACAATAGCGAAACAGTGGAAGGAGCCTCGGTGTCCATCAAAAGATGAATGGATAAAGAAGATGTGGTTTATGTATACAATGCAATACTACTCAGCCATTAGAAATAACAAATACCCACGATTTGCTTCAACGTGGATGGAACTGGAGGGTATTATGCTGAGTGAAATTAGACAATTGAAGGACAAACATTATATTCTCATTCATTTGGGGAATAAAAATAATAATTAAAGGCAATATAAGGGAAGGGAGGAAAAATGTGTGGGAAATATCAGAAAGGGAGACAGAACATAAGGACTCCTAACTCTGGGAAAGAACTAGGGGTGGTGGAAGGGAGAGGAGGGCTGGGGGGGGGTGAATGGGTGACAGGCACTGAGGGGGGCACTTGACAGGATGAGCACTGGGTATTATTCTCTATGGTGGCGTATTGATCACCAATAAAAAATAAATTTATTATTAAGAAAAACACTATTATCATTGGGCAAAATAAATGGCACATTTGTGTTTACCCTTCAGCATAACAACTGAAAGGCCGGTGACTCCCACATGAGATTCTAGAAAAAGCTGAAGGACACATAGTGCCATGCTGGATGCCACTTGCCAGGGGACAGTTTACAGGCTTTTGTTATTTACCCTGTTTGAATGTCCTGTAAGGGTTCTTCAGGACATCAGAATAAAATGAACATATTCTAGGATTGAAAATGCTCCATGATTCAAAGATCACAGTTTGGTAAAAATTTGCAAGATATGTAATAGATCACATCCTTAGATTCAGATAGACTTTGTGATATAAGAAAGTGATTTAATCATATAGACTCAACATTTACTGGTGAATAATATTATCTTTTTTCTCTATAGTCATAGGTTTCTCTGAGTAAAGTGGGTGTTTGTGCATAACTGTGTCATATATTTCTTGTTGGGATTTTGTGCCAGGTTTTATCATTTGCTCCTTTTGTTATTTCCCCACCTTAATTTCTCATTGGGTATTTTCTATATCCTGGCAAGACCAGTATTTATTTTAAATTCCTACTCAGATATTTTGACTACCTGGTTATCCCTGAACAGAAATTTGCATTTCCTCAAAGTCACATGCAAATATAACTGTATGAACTCAGGGAGTATTCCAAGATTTCATGTTTGAACTTTCTTTCTTTTAAGATTTCATTTATTTATAAAAGTCAGAGGGAGGGAGAGAGAGAGAGAGAGAGAGAGAGAGAGAGAGAGAGGCAGAGACACAGGCAGAGAGAGAAGCAGGCTCCATGCAGGGATCCTGATGTGGGACTGGGTCCTGGGACTGCAAGAGCACACCCTGAGCCGAAGCCAGACACTCATCTGATGAGCCACCCAGGCATCCCTTGTTGGAACTTTCGTAAGGAATCCAGGATCTTCAGTAAGAATCCAATATCTTCAGAATATAATGCAGTAGTAAACATGTTTCTCCTAGGCATGCTTTCCTTATCTCCCTTTGATTTTCTCAGATCCAGTTCAGGATTCTTTGCAACATTTAGTTCTGAATTCTCCTTAAGCATCTCTCACTGTGACACTTTTTCAGACTCTTCTTGATTTGGTGACTTTGTCCACACTTTATGAGGGGAGATCGTTCCTAACATCCCACAGTGCTAACTGCATGCACCTGTTACTTGAAGCTCTATACTGGGATGTGTCCCTTCTTCCACCATTTATTCATTTCTTCAAACAGTTAACAATAAGGATCATGGACAGCTATTTTAGACTTTGAAATTCTGTCTGTGACCAAGGTGGTTGTTAACATACGGGCTATGGTTGTGTCCTCAGTCACACAAGAGTCAGATTTTATGGCATGAGATGTGGGTATGAGCCTGACTGTCTTGGCGCCATTTTCAATTGAGACATCTTATTGTGAGATCTTAGAAATTACAGTCAAGACTACCCCTGGTTCCTGGCTCCTGAAACCATCATCAATTCTTAAGTGACAAGAGCACTGGGAGCATCTTTGTTTGAATGAAGGCACTCTGTGTGGGCTCCTGGGTGGCTCCCTAGAGAGATGGGGCTGGTCCCTAGAGAGATCAAGCCCTGGTATGAGGCTGGGAAAATACACCTGTGTAGCCTCATCCTTGAGAAAGAGGGAATGAGATCCAAGAGGGTAGGCACATCCATTCCAGGAGCGTGATACATCCCAACTTCACAGGCAGAGAAGCTACTACACATAAGTCACTCCCAGATTTAGCCCTAGGTGTCTCTCCACCTGGCTGTTCACCTATCTCATTTATCAGATCCTTTAATGGACTGGCAAACAGAAGAAAGAGTTTCCCAGAGTTCTGTGAGCTGCTCTACAAAGTTAATCAAATCTGAGGAGGGAATCATGAGAACTCCTGATTCTTTACCCAAGTTGGACAGAAGGTAAGCTATTCCTTCCTGTTGGGATCAAAGAACGTAGCCGTGTCCAGGGACTGAGCTCTGATCCTGTGCATGTGACACAATCTCTGGACAGAGAAATTAAGTGCTGCATTGACATACATTGTAGAACACCCAGTAGGTACCACATCCTACAGAATTTCTGGTTTTGGGAGAAAAGAAGAAAAAAGAGAAAACAAAACAAAACCTAAAAAAAACGTAGGATTTAAGACAATCGTATGAAGCAAATGGTGGGTATTTTGTCATTTCTAATGGCTGATAATATTCCATTGTATACATAAAGAGAGAAGAATGTGTGGGAAATATCAGAAAGGGAGACAGAACATAAAGACTCCTAACTCTGGAAAGAACTAGGGGTGGTGGAAGGGGAGGAGGGTGCGGGTGGGGGTGAATGGGTGACAGGCACTGAGGGGGGGCACTTGACATGATGAGCACTGGGGTGTTATTCTGTATGTTGTAAATTGAACACCAATAAAAAATACATTTATTATTTAAAAAAAGACAATAGTATGATATGTGGAAACATGTAGTGTGTGTAGTAAATGTAAGTAGAAGGATAGACAAGAGGAGGAAGTCCCGAGATTGTTTGTTTTTAAAGTTCCTTTTGTTGGGATTCCTGGGTGGCTCGGTGGATGAGCATCTGCCTTTGTCTCCAGGGCATGAGTCCTTCGGGGCCCTTGGATCACAGTCCCACATCGTGCGTCCCTGCAGGGACACTGCTTCTCCTCTCTTCCTGTGTCCTACCTCATCCTTTTCATGTTACGGCAGGGTGCAGATGAATCTGGCTTGAGTGCCTGGAGACACAGAGACGGGGGTGGCTGAGTAAGCAGAGGCCGGGACAGGGTACCTACAAACACGGACAGGCCATGAGTGACAGAGCATTTTGCCAGAAGCTTCGCAGTTGTGGGGGCTTGTTACATCTTGGAAGCCTCCCCCAGAAGTCCAGATGTTTTCTCTACCTGACCAAAAGAGACAGGAAACAGGAGGTACTGGTATCTACCCCATGTTTCTGAATGACCCTGCCACCACAGTGGGACTGCCCTGTCCCAGGAGTGTCATATCTCACTGCTGACCCAGAGAAATGAAAGTGCTTTTTATGCAACTTTGCACCTTCTGCCCGACTCTCAGACTCTACTTGATTACTGATTCAGGATCAGAGGTAGGACCTGAGGACAAAAAGGCTGAGAACAGGCTCTGTTCAGAGTGGGAAACAGGGATGGGTGGAGGAAGCAGCTGTGGGAACCCCACAGGACACTGCCCAGGAGTCTCTGCCAGGCCTGAGGGCACCAGGGTGCTGGGGTCTCAGCCTCTGCCCAGCCCTGAGGTCCAGGGCCTCCCCCAGCTGGGAGGGTCTCCCTTGCTGGACCCAGGACATGCACAGTGCCCACCTGCTGGTTACATGTCCCACTCAGGGTCCTCAGTGTCCTGAGGTTAACATCCAGAGTTGTGTCACCAACACTCACCCTGTGACATGAAAGACTGTATGAAGCAGCATGTGGGGTCTGATGCAAGGAACATGGATACACTGTCTGTGGCTGAGAGATTCCCACATGGAGGGAACAGTCATCCAGCTATAATCACTCCTGTGACTGTGGGAATGTCTACAAAATAAAAGTCATGCAAAAGACTAGCCTATCCCACCTGTGGGACATTTCGGGAGCTCCTCATTGGAGCGCCTTTCAAGTTCATCTCAAGAGGGAGTAACCGTGTCCTGCACAAAGAGTCATAGAAGAGAAAAATCAAAGCAGGGCATAAGGATCCTCAAATCAGGATGAAGGCAGTGATTTCACAGAAGCACCAGCACCTGGTGACATTTGGGTCACCTCCCTGGTGAGATCCCCTCATTTGGGGATCTCCTCCCTGGATGGGTGGGCAGAGAGGACAGGGCAAGACTGAAGATATCAAGTTGTTCAGGGGCAGAGCAACTGAGACAGGGAACACATCAGGTAGGGATGCAAGCAGCTGTGCTCCCAGGGGCCTTTCAGGCCTGTGCAGCAGGAGGAAGGCAGGGAGAGAAGGAGGAAGAGGATTGTGTGAACCAAGGTCTCTACTATGACAGGCCCCTGAGAGGGTGCTGCTGTCAGTACAGGGGAGCCTCAGGCAGGGAGAGGATTCTCTGTTCATGAAGGAGTAGAAGATCTGGGGAAGGAGCACAAACACTGAATTCCTAGCTCAGAAATGGGGGGCCCCCAGACCTTGAGCAGCAGGAGCAAGGCCCATGGCCTGAGGCTGGTGTGCAGGCCTGGTGAGCAGGCCCCAGGGTGGGTGTGACTGGGAAGGGGGGACAGTAGCCTGGGACAGACCCAGAGCCTCCTCCCCAGGTGCAGCAGCAGGGGGACAGGAGTCCCTGGAGGCAGTGTCCCTGGAACCCCACGGGAATGTGCAGGCAAGGCTGAGGGGAGTGAGCCATTTGTTAGGGGGATGTTTGCAGACCTTCTCACCCCAGGGGAGGAGAATTCAGGGAGGAGCATGAGTTGACTGTCCAAGGTCAGGCTGCAGTACCTGGGACAGTGGGCACAATGAAGTGGGGGTGGAGATGAACCCTAACTTCTGCACCCACCTGCAACATCCCCAGGAACTCAAGCACAGGGAGGCAGAGCTGGGGCTCTCTCTCATCCCTCTGCAACTGGGAGGAGGAGAATATATCCTGGTCAACAATTCCGCCCAAATTCCTCTCCCTGATTTTGGTCATGGAGGGGCCCTGGAGGATCCTCCTGAGCTGTGGGGGCCTGGAGCTGACAGCAGGTGGGCCCTGGACCTAGACACACGCAGGAACTGCCTTCTAGGGCCAGCACCCCATGGACCCCAGGGGAAGAGCCCCAGTCCCCTGCTGCCCCAGCCTGGGTACCCCCTGACTGATGAGGGGACAGGAACCCAGAGCAGAGCCCCCTGCCTCCCGTGCTCTGGGTCCTGACCCCTTCTGCATGGAAGACAGGCCATAACAAAGTCACACTCAGCCTTCCTAAGGCTGCACCTCATGAACCCAAATGTCTCAGAATCACCTGCTGTGCCTCCCTCCCTGGGGACTGTCTTCAACTGTCCCCACTGCTCCACTGCTTCTCCAGATCAGAGTGAGGCTCAGGGTCAGCATGATCCCCAGGGCAGGGAGCACATGGACAAGGACATCAGGATGTTGACCCCATGGACTCCACTAGGGTCCCTGAAGCCTGGTCTCTCTCTGTGTCTCACCCCAGCTCCTTCTCTGTGGGCGGAGCCTTTGTCCACACTCCTGGTGGGGAGACCACAGGCTCGCTCTGTCTCTATGATCTCCCTCTGTCTGTGGGCCCCAGGTGTGTGCTATAATTACAAGGTTTATAGATGACCAAGCTCTATTTTTCAAAGTTTCCTGTGTTGTAGCTGAAGGACCTCTTGCAGTCATCACCAGATCCACAAGGGCAGATCCGACTTTGACATTGGTTATGGAGAGGCTGAGACCCTCACTACACAAGACCTTCTGTTCCTGAAGGGACAACGCTGGATCCCACCCTCTGTGACCACGGAGGTGGTGGTTCAATTCCAGGCACGGCTCTGACCAACATCACAATGCCTGACCCCCCCCGCCCTGGGGACACACTCTGACATCTGGACTAAGGGGCTCATGTGAAGTTTCTTTGCTCCCTTTTCTAACTGCCTGTTCAAACTGCCTCAGAACCCCTCCCTCCTATCCTCCCCCTTTCAAGGACAGGGGGTCACACCTCCTTGAGCAGTGGATGGGATGATGTCACCCTGTCAGCTCCATCATGGATCCCAGACTCCTAGATGACCTTCTCTGTCTGTACAAAGGTGCCTGTCGCTCTGGGGTAGAGTTTACTGAGCTGTGACAACACAGCAGTGGTGTGGCCGCCCTCAATGGGCCCTGTAGGAGACTGACATCACCAGGAATGCAGTCACCTCACACACTCACCCTCCTCCTTCCTCCCCCTGCTGTCAATACCTGGCCTCCTTAGGACCTCTAGATTCCCACCCTCTTCCAAAATACAATGAGATTCCAATGATGTGGAGTGTAGCCTGTGGTATGTTCTTCCAAAGAAATTTGCAGTTAATACTTATGCATATTTTAGGACTTGAGAACTTATTTTCTTTAAATATTGACTAATATCACCCTCTATTAATATACATCATGTTTGAGGACATCTTCATTACATCAAGTCTGATCATTTTATAAACAGCTGGTATAAAAACCAGTGTGTAAATTTTTTTTATTGCTTTCAGGGTTGCTCATTATGCATAAAGTTTCCATAAACAAGCACATGGTGGTTTTTCTCTGGAAAGCTTTTTTTTATACCTTTTATAATTTTGATTGTGGCATTGATTTATGTGATCCATGCAATCAACAAATAATAAGGAAAACTAGTCATTTGGTTGAAGCTAAGGCAATAATGATCCCAGCTGCAAAAAGATGTGACATGTGCATCAGCAGAACAGGGATGGGGCTGAAGGACCATGATAGCTTCATGACCTAAGGGTGTTTCATTTACTGAGAAATCAGAAGATGAAAGTGAATGTACACTAGCCTAAAAGAACCTGTCCCTGATCCTGAGGACAAAAACTGTCTCTTTCATTTGACACCTTCTGTGTACAATGGGCTACTCTGAGTGACTCTGAGGTCAGAGACGTGAAGGAGTCTCCATTCCCAGGAGGGTCCCCCAGATGCACCTGGGCCTAGGGTATCAACTGAAGAATGAGCAGAAACCAAGGGGGAGCCTAAGCAGGTAGCTGCTGGGGTGCTCACTCACTTTGCAGATGGGTAAGTGGGTCTTTGTCTCACTTCCCCACAGACCTGGAGCACTGTGAGAGCACTGAGACTGCTGTCCCAGGATGAGCAGTAATAATCAGCCTCATCCTCAGCCTGGAACCCAGAGATTGTCAGAGTGGCTGTGCTGCCTGACCTGGAGCCAGAGAATCGATTGGGGACCCCTGAGGGTTGGTTACTACTACCATATATGAGGGTTCTTGGGCGTGTTCCCAGGAGCTGTTGGTACCAGATCACATAACCTCTACCGACGTTGCAGCTGCTTCCAGTGCAGGAGATGGTGACCCTCTGGCCCAGGGACCTGAACACTGAGGGAGGCTGAGTCAGCACAGACTGGGCCCAGAACCCTGCAAGAGGCAGAGACACAGAGAGGGTGATGCTGGATACAAGAGGAAGATGCAGGACCCCACATGCCCTCCAAGAGCCCCTCCTCTGTCCCACATCCAGTCACCTGTGCAGTGAGCCAGGAGGGTGAGGAGGAGAGGGGACCAGCCCATGGTGGAGGTCATCACTGATTCTGTCTTCAGTGGCCCCTCAGCTGAGCAGAGCCTCCCTCGTCTCTCCCTTCCACTCTTCATCCTCTGAGAGAGGGAGGGGCCCTCCCATGCAAATGAGACCCCAGATCTCTGACCCCTCCCTGGCCCTGGGTCAGGTCCCTCTGCTTAGGATGTCAGGGGGGTAAGTAGGGGAGGGGCTATGTGGGGCTGGGGTGTGGTTAGGGAGGTCCCAACTGTGAGACCTGAGAAGAGGCCACAGTCAGTG
>NW_023330845.1:0-59093 GCF_011100685.1 Canis lupus familiaris | reverse complement strand
CGGGGAGGAATGACAGACTGCGATCTGTTGGCCTCCTCTTCCACATATCTGCTCCTGTGCTCCAGGGACCTCACCTGAGGGCTCTGCTGCCAGCTCTGCAGGACTGGAGACTCCAGGAGGATCCCCAAAGCTGACTCCAGACGGCACTTCCCAGCAACGGGCACAGCTCCCCTGTCAGGAGCTACGGACTGGCCAAATGCTCAGCTGTCACTTGGCCTAGTTAGTGGTGTCATCTTCGTCATGTTCCACACACATTTTTCTGATCAGCTTTTGCCTCTATACTTACCATACTCATAAGCCTACCACTAAACTTTCCCAATTAACAGCTAAATTCTAAGTTGTTGATTGTTTTCCTAGTAAAATATGTATATTTCTGGGATCGGGTTTTACCTCTATCATGAACTTCAACACATCCCGAAAATCGCCAGTTAGTTTTCTTCCTCTTAATCTACATTTGCAAACTCAACTTTCAGTAAATAGGTAATTTCTGTTCCTGATAAAATAACTCAAACATATTAAGTCTCTTCCTATGTTTAAAAAGTTTATTTAAGCTTGTACCCAAATTTAACATCACAAAATGCACCTACTTTGTCTCTTAGGTCGCTGGAGAGTATCTGGTAGGTCATGTTATAGGCATGAGACAATCAGTGGGGGGTGGATTATTTTTTAGAGACGTAGTATGTGTACCGTGTTCGGTGAGTACTGTCTGATTGTGTACGTGTCTGTCATTTCTTCAACAATTTTATTAGGAGGCGTACGGGTGCCATGGCCATTCTACGTAAAGGTAGCATGAGCATCATATATTAGCGATGGTACTGCATAATCCCGTATATGTAAAGGTGGTATGAGTGATCTGGGTGTCATGTACTACTGAGGTTCAAGTTGTGACATACTGTTATTTGATTTATGAGAGAGATATGGACCTGGGTAATTTTGTGAGATCTGTTGAGATTGTGAAAGTGCTAGGATAGAGGCAAGGATAGAGGCAAGACCTCACGCGAGGTCCTAGATTGTGGAATTACCTGAGGGGCCTAAGCGACCTGGGACAGAGGAGTTTTACACGATGTTATATGATTGTGTGGCTTTGTTCACTGTTAATGTGAAATATGAAGTTCTACAAGAGTGAGATTATTTGTGTGAGTTTGAGATGATAGTATCTAAGGAATGTCATTAGAGAAGGCAAACTTGAGGAATACATATGCTGCAAAATGAGTTGTGAAGGTTCAAGATGTGAGGATCTGAATTTATGAGTCTGTCTGAGAGTATAAGGAAATGGGAGCAGAGGGATGCCTGGGTGGCTCAGTGGTTGAGCACCTGCCTTTGGCTCGGGCATGAGCCTGGCTTCCTGGGATTGAGTTCCACGTTGGGCTCCCTGAGGGAGCCTGCTCCTCCCTCTGCTTATGTCTCTGCCTCTCTCTATATGTGTTTCTTGTGAATAAATGATTAAGATCCTTAAAAAAAGAAAAGAAAAAGAAAAAGAAAAGAAAGAAATGGGACCAGAGAATGGGAAATGAAAGACAAGTGTCAATAGGGGTAACTGTGAGAGGACTTTGTGCTAAGCCTAGTAGAGTATGTGATGGAATAAATATTCCTGTGTGCTCATGAGGGTTAGGAGGTTGTTGGGAAGAATCGAAGGGTCTCTTTCCAATCTCTGCCCCTTCTTCCCCCATGAAAGGACATATGCTAAGGAGTTCAGTCCTCTCTTAGCGAAAAAGCAAAATCTACTGGTTCCTTCTTGGATGCCCTATCTGTTCTTTGCTGGCCCATTTCACACCAGCTGTCAGAGATTTGCCAACATTATGACCAACAGAATTCATCTTCTCAGGTTCAGACTGAGTTTATATTTCCATTTCTCGAGAGATCTGACATTTCTTTAGACTCCACCTTTGCAAACATGGCCCTGCACTTATGGATATTTGTCCTCTCTGAGATTCCCCTCGAATCTCCAGGCTTTGTTTTATATAGATGCAATGAACATCTCCTAGAGAAAAAAGACCTTGTGTTATCCCTCTCATCTGGACATGGGCTGGATCACTTTATATCTCTCATCTATGAGTCTGTAAATAGAAATGCTCAGCTGGAGCCTCAGCCATGCTTACATCTCCCTTTGCCACTACCCACCTCCAGTTCAGACATCTCGACTTACCCGTATTCTTATTGTCAGAGGCACAGGGGAGGTCACTTGAGACAACGGCACTGTGTTCTTCCTGTGAGGTACTCTCACCAGGCTGTGGAGTATCCTTTTGCTTCTTTAAGATTTCTGTAAATTGAATTAGAATTAAAAGATATATCTAGTGTTTCATATATTCAGTGCACTTGGATTGCTTACTCTGTGTCAGACACTCAGGGATAGTATAGTCTCTTTTCTGGCCAAAGCTCCAAAATAGAAGTATTCGACCATTTTTACTTTTTCCCAAGTGCTCATGGCTAGCTGGATATAATATATGTACATTGTCTTTATTGAGGTCGCTGCGGTGTGTCTTGAAATTGTGTCATCACAGTGTACAGTCCATATATTTTAGTATTTGTTTCCCTGACTATACATACGTGACTGTGTCTCACGCATTTCATCAAAAGATGCCCATATCCTATCTGCAGAGTCCATAATGTTACCTTTAAGGCCCAAGGGACTTTGCAGATATTATTAGATTAAGGACCCTGAGATGGGAACATTATTTGGGATTAGATGAGCGGTCCATATGCCGTATTTTAGACTTCTGACCTCTGGAACCATAAGAGAATACATTTTTGTTGTCCTTAATCCACTGTTTGCGGTAAATTGTTAAAGCCTTCGGTAGATGATAATAAATGCTCCACATACTCTGGACTGACTAGGGGCTTTACAAATGGGCAGGCTCTATTTACCTGATTTCCTTTCTTTTCTGAGCTAGAGTGAGTTGTTTATTTGAGTCAATGGTGCCACCCATTCTTTGTGCAAAATAAGGAGCTTAGAATACTTGAGCTCCCAGTCAAGTTGTATGTGACTGTCATCCAGTACTTCAGTTACATCTGTTTGGTGGATTATCTGTGAATCAGTGATTCCTGGTTTGGGTGTGGAAATCATCAAAACCTACTGGCATTCAATCACAGACTTCTCAGCTCACCTTCCGTTCCTGGTTCCATTTCATCTTTCCAAATACGTTCTGTGTTTTCAAATTTTTTATCTTTTATGTTTTCTACTTTTTTATCTGAAACCTGTCTTTTTTTCACCCTTCTTTTCTTTATGATGTGACTGTTCTTTTCATCCAGCACATGTTATATTGTTATTAGATAATTGCTGTGGATATGGTCACTGCCTGACAGATCACCATTCTTTTGAAAGACGTGTGCTTCTCCCCAGTTGCTTTAACATCTTTGTTATTGAGGTTCTGAATATTGGCTTTAGTGTCCTTAGTTTAGTGGGGATTTATTTTTGCCATTTCTGTAACGAGCTTCCTAATAATGTTTCCTGATTCTAAGGGTTTGTATCTTCCAGAGTTCTGAAAAAAAAAATCTTGGCAATTACTTCTTTATCTGTCTTACGTTCTCTGTTTTATTCTAAACAATCATTAGTTTGATATGTCATACTTTCACATTTTATCCTCATTTATCTTAATCCTTTTTTTTGTATTGCCAATGTATTGATCACTCTGATTTATATTTGTAAGTAATTCCCGGCTCTAGCATGGCTCTAGCCTTCAGGTCACAAATGTTCTTTTCCTCTGACAAATGTGATGTTTAACTCATCCACATTTCTTATGATTTCTAGAACATGATTTCTCATTTCTAAAACTTGGTTTTTTAAATCTTTTTATTGATAGTGTTTTATGTTTTTACATGTTTAATAACTGTAAACATTCTTATTATTACCATTCCTATTGTTCAAGTAAATGATTTTCTTTGAAGCTAAATCTTAGTGTTCATTGTGTTTGCAGAATCTACTTTAGATTATGTGTTTTGTAGTTTTGCATGGGGAGCTCATGTTCCGTAAGTCATTACCTATAAGACTCTTTTACATGGATGACTAACGATTCAGAGCTCTTTTACATTTCTTCAGTGAGAAATTACTAGAGTACTGAAATCTTTGGTTTAATTTTACATTAATTCTTTGCTTGTAGGTTTAACTGACATACAGCAATTCTGGATACATCCCTCAATAAATGATATTTTCCCAAAATGAATGCACGGACTTTCTCTCTAACGTCTGATAGTGAAAACTGTTTGTGTTCCTTTTGTTTTTTGTTTTTGTTTTTTTAGATTATTTACTTATTTATTCATGAGAGACAGAGGGAGAGAGAGAGAGAGAGAGAGAGACAGGCAGAGAGAGAAAGCAGGCTCCATGCAGGGAGCCCACCAAGGCACTGGATCCCAGGTCTGGAGGATCAGGCCCCGGGCTGAAGGTGGCGCTAAACATCTGAGCCACCCAGGCTCCCCCATGAAAACTGTTTGTATTCAGTTCCTAGTGAGGATACAAAAACAAGAGACTCGGATTCCCAAGTAACAGATGAGGATAAGATTATAACTGGGTCTGATGTGTACCTTTCTCCCACTAGCTGAGAGATGCTTAGCTGGGTGTCTACCAGTCTGTTCAGGCTCCCACTGCCCTAATCTTCTTGACTTTGCATGCCTTTCCTTGCCCCTTACCTGCAGAAGACAGATGACTCAAGGAGGAATAGCAGGAGAAGTATTCTGATTCAGAGGATTCACCTTTTGCCACAGGGACCAGAGTATTGTCTTCCAAAGAGTGGCCAGGTGGTGGATCAAATTTGCTTGATTTTGAGATTCCTAAAAAATTCAATATAAGTCAGAAAAGCAGCTGGTTCCATTCTGTTCCCCCTCCTATACTCTTCTGCCTATCCTATTCTTCCCATTGACTTCTATGGAAATACTTACTTTGTTCTGAACAGAAATTCTTTTTTTTAAAAAGATTTATTTATTTATTTATTCCTAGAGATGCAGAGAGAAAGAGAGGCAGAGACACAGGCAGAGGGAGAAGCAGGTTCCATGCAGAGAGCCTGACATGGGACTCGACACAGGGTCTCCAGGATCACCCTGGGCTGCAGAGGTCATAAACCACTGTGGCACTGGGGCTGCCCCATGAAAACTGTTGTATTCAGTTCCTAGTGAGGATACAAGAACAAGAGACTCGGATTCCCAATAAGAGATGAGGATAAGATATAACCGGGTCTGATGTGTACCTTTCTCCCACTAGCTGAGAGATGCTGAGCTGGGTGTCTACCAGTCTGTTCAGGCTCCCACTGCCCTAATCTCTTGACTTTGCATGCCTTTCCTTGCCCTTACCTGCAGAAGACAGAGACTCAAGGAGGAATAGCAGGAGAAGTATTCTGATTCAGAGGATTCACCTTTTGCTCAGGGACCAGAGTATTGTCTTCCAAAGAGGGCCAGGTGGTGGATCAAATTTGCTTGATTTTGAGATTCCTAAAAAATTCAATATAAGTCAGAAAAACAGCTGGTTCCATTCTGTTCCCCCTCCTATACTATTCTCCCTAACGTATTCTTCCCATTCACTTCTACGGGAAATCTTACTTTGTTCTGAACAGTAATCTTTTTTTTTTTTTAAGATTTATTTATTTATTTATTTATTTATTTATTTATTTATTTATTTATTTATTATATTATTTATTTATTCCTAGAGATGCAGAGAAAGAGAGCAGACACAGGCAGAGGGAGAAGCAGCTCCATGCAGAGAGCCTGACATGGGACTCGATCCAGGGTTTCCAGGATCACCCTGGGCTAGGTGGCCCAAAACCACTGCGCACTGGGGATGCCCCATGAAGACTGTTTGTATTCAGTTCCTACTGAGGATACAAGAACAAGAGACTCGGATTCCCAAATTGAGATGAGATAAGATTATAACTGGGTCTGATGTGTACCTTTCTCCCACTAGCTGAGAGATGCTGAGCTGGTGTCTACCTGTCTGTTCAGGCTCCCACTGCCCTAAGCTGCCTAGACTTCGCATGTCTTTCCTTGCCCTTACCTGCAGAAAATAGATGACTCAAGGAGGAATAGCAGAAGTATTTTGATTCAGATGATTCACCTTTAGCCTCATGGACCAGAGTATTGTCTTCCAAAGAGGGTCCAGTTGGTGGATCAAATTTGCTTGATTTTGAGATTCCTATAAATTCAATATGAGTCAGAAAAACAGCAGGTTCCATTCTGTTCCCCCTCCTATACTTTTTCCCTTACCTATTCTTCCCTTTGACTTCTATGGAAATACTTACTTTGTTCTGAACAGTAATTTTTTTTTTTTAAAGATTTATTTATTTATTCCTAGAGATGCAGAGGAAAGAGAGGCAGAGACACAGGCAGAGGGAGAAGCAGGCTCCATGCAGAGAGCCTGACATGGGACTTGATCCAGCGTCTCCTGGATTACGCCCTGGGCTACAGGTGGCCCTAAACCGCTGAGGCTTTGGGTGGGGATGCCCCATGAAACTGTTTGTATTCAGTTCTTAGTCAGGATACAAGAACAAGAGACTCGCATTCCCAGTAAGAGAGAAGATAAGATTTATAACTGGGTCTGATGTGTACCTTTCTCCCACTAGCTGAGAGATGCTGAGCTGGGTGTCTACCAGTCTGTTCAAGCTCCCACTGCCCTGAACTGTCAAGACTTTGCATGCCTTTCCTTGCCCCTTACCTGCAGAAAACAGATGACTCAAGAAGGAATAGCCGAAAGTATTTTGATTCAAAGGATTCACCTTTAGCCTCACATATCAGAGTATTGTTTCCAAAGAGGGTCCAGTTGGTGGATCAAATTTGCTGATTTTGAGATTCCTAAAAATTCAATATAAGTCAGAAAAGCAGCTGGTTCCATTCTGTTTCCCCTCCTATACTCTTCTCCCTAACCTATTCTTCCCATTGACTACTATGGAAATACTTACTTTGTTCTGAAAGGTCTTTTTTTTTTTTTAAGATTTATTCATTATTATTCCTAGAGATGCATTGAGAAAAAGAGGCAGAGACACAGGAGGGAGAAGCAGGCTCCATGCAGAGAGCCTGACATGGGACTTGATCCAGGGTCTCCTGGATTACCCTGGGCTGCAGGCACCCTAAACCACTGCTGCTTTGGGGATGCCCCATGAAAACTGTTTGTATTCAGTTCCTAGTGAGGATACAAGAACAAGACACTCGGATTCCCAAGTAACAGATGAGGATAAGATTTAACTGTCTGATGTGTACCTTTCTCCCACTAGCTGAGAGATGCTTAGCTGGTTGTCTACCAGTCTGTTCAGGCTCCCACTGCCCTAATCTTCTTGACTTTGCATGCCTTTCCTTGCCCCTTACCTGCAGAAGACAGAAGACTGAAGGAGGAATAGCAGGAGAAGTATTCTGATTCAGAGGATTCACCTTTTGCCTCAGGAACCAGAGTATTGTCTTCCAAACAGTGGCCAGGTGGTGGATCAAATTTGCTTGATTTTGAGATTCCTAAAAAAAATTCAATATAAGTCAGAAAAACAGCTGGTTCCATTCTGTTCCCCCTCCTACAACTCTTTCTCCCTAACCTATTCTTCCCATTGACTTCTATGGAAATACTTACTTTGTTCTGAACAGTAAAAAGAAAAACATGATTTATTTATTTATTTATTTCTAGAGATGCAGAGAGAAAGAAAAGCAGAGACCAGACAGAGGGAGAAGCAGGCTCCATGCAGAGAGCCTGACATGGGAGTCCACCCAGGGTCTCCAGGATCACGCCCTTTGCTGCAGGCGGCCCTAAATGGTTGCGGCACTGGGGCTGCCCCATGAAAACTGTTCATATTCAGTTCCTAGTGAGGATATAAGAACAAGAGACTCGATTCCCAAATTGAGATGAGGATAAGATTATAACTGGCTCTGATGTGTAACCTTCTCCCACTAGCTGAGAGATGCTGAGCTGGGTGTCTACCAGTCTGTTCAGGCTCCCACTGCCCCTAATCTGCCCTATACTTTGCATGCCTTTCCTTGCCCCTTACCTGCAGAAGACAGATGACTCAAGGAGGAATAGCAGGGAGAGTATTCTGATTCAGAGGATTCACCTTTTGCCTCAGGGACCAGAGTATTGTCTTCTCTCCCCAGAAAGCACAAACATTGTTGGAAATATCAAGGTCCTCTTCCCAAGTAGGATCAACCACTTGTAACATGCAGGGTTAGCCTCAATCTGCCCTCCCCCAACTCCCCAGCACTGACAATGGTTTCTCCTCCTAGATGTTACTTGTTTACTTTAATTTCCATAGCACCAGAACTACTTCAGTTTTTCCATTTCTTCAGAAACAATCTCCTCAATTTACCATTATCATTAAAACAGTGGTATATGTACATATTCTGCCCTTTTCTTGCATTCAGATAGGAACCTCGCAGTTACATTCTCATAGTCTGAAACAAAATTCTTTTTTGCTTCTGAGTAAGTAAATTCTGACTTTATACTCTCATCCCTGTACAACCAGTTTCAAGTGCTCTTTTAAAAATTTCTCCCTTACTTCTATGAGCCACATTTCTTCGTCATTAACAGGAGAAAGTACTACTGGAAAACTTATAATAACATCCTATACTACATCAATGCCCTAGGCAGAAATAAAATATAGGAAAATACAATTTCACAGAAAGAGTACTAATCAGCCACTCACTAAGTCTGTAGTGCAGTAACCCAGAGTGACATAGAGATGGCACAGGTCTTAAGCTGCAGAGACAAGGTTTTGGTCACTTGAATTTTCTCTTGACTCTCAGAGACTATCTGAGCCCTCAGAAAGACTAGCATATATACACATCCCTCCCCCGCTTGCCTTCTTCTCTCCTCCTTTCTTTAGAGGCAGTTCCTTGTCACCCTGTGCTCAGAGAAGATGCTTAACACATACCTTTGGACCTCTTGACAGTTTGGGGGGAACTTGTCCTTTCTAGATGCTTCCTTTTTCGTTTCTGCTTCATGGTTCACCTCTTCAGAGAGTGACTCCAATCAGTATAACGAAGAATCAAACTAGTTCAC
Source organism: Canis lupus familiaris (assembly GCF_011100685.1). Lineage (NCBI taxonomy): Eukaryota > Metazoa > Chordata > Mammalia > Carnivora > Canidae > Canis > Canis lupus. The sequence continues at coordinate 50,140 of NW_023330845.1, read as the reverse complement.
TTGTACACTCACGAACAACAAATCACCTCTTCAAATTCACCTCCTCTTCAGAGAGTGACTCCAATCAGTATAACGAAGAATCAAACTAGTTCACTTGTACACTCACGAACAACAAATCACCTCTTCAAATTCACCTCCTCTTCAGAGAGTCACTCCAATCAGTATAAACGAAGAATCAAACTAGTTCACTTGTACACTCACGAACAACAAATCAGTAGAGAAACTACTTCCTCACTAAATCACTGTCCTGACCAGTGCTCAACATACCAACAGGGCTATTATGATGCAAGCCAGCATCAGTGTTCTGTGACCTAGGGATTACATCAGCACACACCAGGAACCCTGCTGATACTCACAGGATTCAAGGACTGCCACAACTCAGACTAGAGCCATTGCTTTCATCCACTGGGAACTATCATCAACTTGAATTTGTGTATCTTGCACTTGACATCAAAACAAGAGAAAAGAGGACTTGGATTAACTAAAGAACATTCTTTCTTGTGTCTACAGTAACCACATCATTGAATCTCCCCACAGAGAAGGCAATACCTGAGACAACTAGGGTTTAACCATGCCTGAATGATAGAAAACAATTCACATTAGATCTTATTAGTAATATTATTTAACTTATGTGAAACAGTTATAGCTTTGGTATATGTGAGTGTATAGGTGTGGATTTGAGGGCATTTCATAATTCTATACAACCCTAAAATGTTTTGAATTTTCCCCCACCACTGGGAATAGGCTCGTGTATTTTTACAACAAGCCACTGTCTCTTTTGCTATTCTTTTCCTAATTATTTCCCAAGAGGTTTGGAGAAAGGGAAAACCCCTAGATTTACATTCCCTGGCCCTCATAATGAATCCTCTTCTGGTCAAGCCTAGAAGTCTCATTCTCCAGGCATCTGTTCCAGGCCCCAGTCTATGTCCTCTGGAAACAGCTGGGCTCTGTACAGAGACCAAACTCTGTGGTTAGCTCCATCCCACCCCCCATCCACCACTGCATACACCCCCCTCCTTCAGGGACAATCTGTATTACCTTTATTTATCAGTTACACTAGAGCCAGGCCATGGTCTTGAGCCTCCTTCAGTCTTCTCTGGCCCCAGTGGGTGCTGCCTCTGTACATTCCCTTCACTTACTAGGGGCTCAGCCTCTTAGAGTCACTGAATGGCAGGCACATTCATCAAGAATGCTTAGCCTTCTTACCGATCAGAAAAAGTAAAAACAAAAATTAGATACTATTTTACATGTATCACATTGGTAAAAGTTAGGTCAAACTGGTCAACTATACACATGATTATAAGGATATGGGTTTAAAAAAAAACAAATCTTCATGATCTAAAATGTCTTCTGCAGCCATGCTGAAGAACAATTAGTCAACATATTATAAAATTAAATAAGCATATAAGCCATGATCCTATAATCTCATTCTTTAAAGGGACCATTGCAAGGCTGATACTAATACCATTATTTATACTAGCAGGGAGCTGTCATGTTAGTTTAGTTTCCAACTTCAGAGGAATGGGTAAGCAAAGTGTGGTAGGGACATATGACAGAATTCATTGCCAGGGATAGAAGTCAAGCCCCTTAAAATACATGCCTACAGAGCAGAGCACCAGGAAGGAACTGGCAATCAGAGATTAAAACAAAAACAAAAACAAAAACAAAAACAAAAACAAAACAAAACATAATCAATGAAATAACCACAAATATTTCCTTGACCAGACTAGTGACTAAGGAGATTCATGAAATTAAGAGTGAATACTTTTTGGAAGAAAAAAAAAAGAGGGGATCCCTGGGTGGCGCAGCAGTTTGGCGCCTGCCTTTGGCCCAGGGCGCGATCCTGGAGACCCCGGATCGAATCCCACATCAGGCTCCCGGTGCATGGAGCCTGCTTCTCCCTCTGCCTGTGTCTCTGCCCCTCTCTCTCTCTCTCTCTATCATAAATAAATAAAAATTAAAAAAAAAAAAAAAAAGAAAAAAAAAAGAGAAAGAATTCCACCCAAAAGTAAAATGGCTCAGATTATGTCCAGATCTAAGGAAGAATTGTTCTAAACATCCTTACTGTGTTAATTCCCTATGTCTGCTACAGTAAAATAGAAGAAATTAGTGGCTTAAAATAAAAATTTATTATCTCACATACAGTTCCAGAGGCCAGAAGTCTGATACGGATCTCACAGCCTGAAATCAAGGTGTTAGTGGCACTGGTTCCACCCAGAGGCTCCAGGGGAGAACCTGTTCTCTTTTCTTTCCAGGCTTTCGAGGCTGCCTGCATTCCTTGGCTCTTGTTCCTTCATCTTCAAACACATCGCTTCAACAACCGTTTCCATCGCACATCGCTATTCATTTTCTCTTATCTCCCCTCTGCTAAGGATTCTTTTTATTATATCAGCCCCCACACAGGCAATCCAGAACATTCTCTCTCAAAATCCTAACTTACTCCCTTCTGCGAAGGCTCTTTTGACACTTAAAGTAACATATTCAGAGCTCTAGGGATTGGGGGACTGGACATCTTCTCCCAGAGGCAGGGAGAGGTGAGTATGTCAGCTACCACAGCAAGACAAAAACAAAGCATGTCAGAGTAATTCACACCTAGAATAAAAATGGTGAGGGTAAGAAATACAGATTCCATATTAAACAAGAGTAATGGGGCGGGGGTGGGGTGGGGCGAGCCCATTAACTATATTAACCACACTGAGTAAAACAAAACAGGACAAAATAAAGGAAAAAATCCCCAGTTGAAATTAAACATAAACCAAGGAACAGTAGAACAATGGCATGAAAGTTCTTCATGCCATAGGTTTTAAGCAACTATATTCCCCCATAACAAGAGCTCTAGGACAAGATGACAAGTCAATTGCAAGTTACGAAAATGGATGATTGAGAGCGGAGGGAAAAATAAGACTAAGAAGGTCAAATGGGAAAATACAAGTTAGAACCCGAAAGAAGAAAGGTTTCAAAGTGAAAAACTGGCATATTATTTGAGGTAAATGTAAAGGGAAGAGATATATAATTAATTAGGAGACAATGAATAAAAAAAGAAAAGCCACATGCTGATACACTAACAACAAAGAGGTTAACAGATAAATCAATTAATCGGGATATAATATCCCTAGAATACAGGAAGAACTGAAGCCACAAATGAAAAGGGTACCTATTTTTCAGAAAAAAAAATGAGATTACAACTTACAGAAATTTATAAATCCCAGTTTTATATATATCTTAAAAGAAACATACAAAATTCTTCAGGTGCCCTAGGAGAAGAATGCAAGTCCCTGTAAGGGCTTAACATTAAGCTGGCTTCACCAATCCATAAAGCAAAAATCTACTGCTTGAAATAGTATAGTAGTATCTGCAGGTATTGAAAGAAAGAAGGTGCGAAAACTAGAGATTCTTTTAGCCAAAGTTGTTTTCAAGTTCAAAAGCACCTGGCAGACATTGTCAAATGCTGTGTCAAATTGTTTTTTCAGGGAACACGGTGTGTTCTAAAAGAGCCATTGGCTGAGAAAGTCAACTTGTGATAAAGCCAACTCAGAAATGCTGTGAAGAAAAGACAAGTGTGATACTCCGTGCCAAAAGACAGTGGGATTTCTTTTTTTAAGATTTATTCATTTATTCATGAGAGAGAGAGAGAGAGAGAGAGAGAGAGGCAGAGACATAGGCAGGGGGAGAAGCCCTGAGCCAAGGGAGACACTAACCGCCCAGCCACCCAGGCATCCCAAGACAGTGGGATTTGAAGCACACAGCAGAGTGTGATGGTAAGGAGTGGAGTAGGAATTGACTGACATCGTTTTATTATAGTGTTCCTACAAGCAAAGTTTTTGGGGTTTCAGGGCCTTCAAGGGCCAGGCCATGTCTCTTTCTGTGACTTTCTGTGATCCTGTTTTATCTTACCATGTTGCTCCCAAAATGTCAAAACTCTGATAGTACCTCTGCATGATTGTTTCCCATCTCTGTGCTTTTGCCCAAATCTTCCTCTTCTGAGAACTCATACAAAATTCTGGGCTTAATGTCATTGTATTAGTACAATAGATGGTTGGCTGGTCAAACTTTCAAGTTTTCCAGGCAGGAATTTCAGTGTGTACATACATCTCTGTCTACAGGGTAGTGAGTGTTCCGGGTATCCTCTCAAAGTAAAAAACAAGACAAGAAAACCATAGATAATCAGAAAATTTTAAAAGCAAACAGAATTCTCAGAAATACATCCTCCATGAGCCTTAATTGAGAAGGCATACAAAAGGGGCACCTGGGTGGCTCAGTTGGTTAAGTCTGCCTTGGGCTCAGGTCATGATTCTCACTCATCCTGGGTGGGTCCTGGAGTTGAACCACCCACCTGTACCTTGGCTCTCTGCTCAGCGGGGAGTCAGCTTCTTCCTCTTCCTCTGCCCTTCTTCCCCACTTGTATTCTCTACTCTCTCAAGTAAACATAAAAATCTTTAAAAGAAAATAAAGGCATGCAAAAAAAAAATAATATGACAATGAAATCCAAGCCCAACTCAGAGATGACTTTTTAAAAACTCCTTAAATACTATGAATATTGTAAAATGAAGGGGAAGAGCAGTGAATCCATTCTAAATACAAAAACATAAAATAAGATAGAGAGATTATGGTTACAGAAGAGGAATGCATGTTTACAAAATAGAAAAAGGTACAAAATCTGAAAGAGAAGAGGTGAGTACAAATGCTTTACTTTCATCTTAAATGGCAGGATTAAATTGATACTATCTAAGAATGAAATTTAAAATTTTAGCTTTCTCAATATGTTTTAACCTTTATTCTTAATCACAGGAGCATTTTAAGTATTAGTAAATGTGTATTTTATGACACATTTAAAGTTCAACACTGTCAGCTTAATTCCTATTTCATTTTTTGATGAGTTCAAGTATAGTTACATTAATATTTACTTAATTGTAGCATAATTCAATTTGTTCCTCTTTCCATCCACCATTTATTTATGTATCTATCCTTCCCTTTATCCATCCAGGTGTATACAGGCATCACTGAAGGTACTCAACTAGCTTGACATTCAACAGATGTTGAAAATGATTACATTTTAGTAATTTGGAGTAATTTTTAAGAACTTTTGAATTCCCATTTTAACATGCAGTACTCATCCAAAAACACTGAATTCATCCTAAAAGTTAAAATAATGTAAATCTGGGGGAAATAGTTTGCAAACTTGGGATAATTAGTTTATGATTCCTTTCTCTGAGTACTTCCTCTTTTTAAAGTACTTCCGCTTAATAATATGTAGTCACATTCTTCAAAGTTTCCAAGTTTTTTAAAGGAGTATAACGGCCTTGATAAACATTTTATGTGACTGTCCTCTTATAAACAAAGATGGAATTTATGTGATAATGGATTAAATTGTAGTATGTGAGATATCAACTAAAAATAATCAATGAAAGCAGAGCAACACCCACAATAACATTACTAATCTCATTAATCTGGTACATGATCCAATGATAGTGAAATGCATATGAATATAATTATGTAACTAACTGCCTCCTGAGGCACTCTGTCCTGAAGACCTTCTCACAGGTCAACACTATTTATTTACTTATTAATGTTTACGTAGGCCCTCTAACATTTAATAGTAATTTGCAAATTCTTCCAAATGGACAGCTACAGTTATACATAGAACTAGGGGAGTCAATAATAAATTGCCTCATACTGACTGTTTAAAAGGAAAAAAAATCCTCAAGAAATAAACGTCCATCAAAATGTAAACCCTAGAAGAGTTGGATTTATGAGCTACCTTGTTAACTGCTGTAACTCTACTATCAGTGATAGTAGTAGACATTTGAGATTTATTGAACAGAAATATATCTAAATCAGGGACGCCTGGGTGGTTCAGCAGTTGAGCGTCTGCCTTCAGCTGAGGGCACGATCCCGGGGTCCAGGATCGAGTCCCACATCGGCTCCTTGCGGGAAGCCTGCTTCTCCCTCTGCCTATGTCTCAGCCTCTCTCTGGGCCTCTCATAAATAAGCAAATAAAATCATACACACACACACACACACACACACACACACATATAAATCTACAAATAAGTAAAGAGAAATGAATTCAAATAATCGGAAGTGTGTAGAGCTTTTCTCTGGTATTTATTAGCTAACTTACAATAGCTGAAGAAACAATATTTTTCATAATAAAACATATCCTTTCTGTCAAAGAATATTTTGGCTTTAAACCTCATTTACATAATTTCTTCTCCCAAAAGAATGGACCTTAGTCATAAAGAAGGAAGGTTAAGAAAGCCTCAGACAGTTAAGTAATTGGCTTGGTCATATGACTAGAGAGTGTGGAAAGCCTTTCTGCTAAATTAACATGAAACTGGACTCAGTTTCTCCTTGAATAAGGAGAGGCTGTATTTTGTTTTGAATACTGCTTTAATATAGTATAAGCTTACCAGAGCCATTACTTAGCAGGTATCAGTGGAAATTCTGACTTAATGAACCAGCTATGGAGTTTTTAAACAATGCTTATCTTTTTTAACTCTCCCAAAAGCAGATTGTATAGAGGTCAAAGCCACTGACTAGAGGGGCAGGCACTGGCTTGAATGCCAGCTCTCAAGAAGAAGCTTAAATAATAAATGCCACACCCTCTTGTTAACTCTTGGAGCAAGAGTCCAAGCAACAACGGACTCTTGCTATCCAAGGAGAAGTGTGAGCATAAGTACAAGGAAGATAAAGAGAAAACTAAAAGGCTCGAAAGTCAGCCTTCTCAATTTTTGTCTACTTGGCTTTTGCCTCTGACGAGTGGTAGAAGTAGAATGAAGATCACGGGATTGAGGTAAGCAAGAAAATTGTGAGATGGCTGGTTGTCCCTAACCTTCTCCTGTGTTCTCTTTTGACTCCGTATGGAATGTGTAGCTTGAAAGAAAGGGAACAAGTGAGGTTACTTTCTGTAATGATCTCTCTTGAGTCAGATTTATGACTGTAAGGTAAGGCACTTGAAGAGCACTGGGAAGGGGGCAGGGGGGAAGCTCTGAGTGTGAAACCCAAATCTGTCACTTACTACTTATTGTAGATTGGGTAAGCAAGTTGAACTTTCTATGCACAAATTTCTTCCTCTTAATGTGGTGGTGATCTTACAGAGTTGAAGATTAAGTAACAAAAGGTGGGGGTTTTTTTGTTTTGTTTTGTTTTTTGTTTTGTTTTTTTTTGTGGTTTTTTTTTTTTTTGTAACAAAAGTCTTAAAACAGTTCCTGGGTGATTGTTAACACGATAAATATGCATCAAGAGGGAACTGTATGCTGAGTGTTTTCATACAAGATGGATATAAAAAATTACAACTCTAAGTCACAATGTCAGGGTTTAGGACTGAAAATTGGGCAAATGCAAACAGAAGACATTTGAAATAGCTAATTTACTTTCAGCGCTTATTCTGTTTAAATATTTTCACATCCCACTTAATTTTAATGACGCTAGTCATCTAAGTCAATTTCCCTTCTCTGTTCTTTATTAGTTCAAAATGGCAATTCTCATTTGCCTCTGACAATCTGATGAAAACATGATTTTCTAAAATTCTCTTGAAAATTGGCATTGTGCTGCTTTGATGAATATGTTTTCATTTTCATTTAAATGCACTTCAAAATGGGTGTTCTGACAGATTAGATGCAAAAAGTTATATATTTTCTGTCAATGGCTGTCTTTACTACCTGTGGTGGTAAAAATACTTCTTCCTATGGTGATAAAAGGATATTTAACATTTCATTTTGTCAAATTACCTGTAGTTAAGTTTCTTTATGGGAGTTTGAATAAAAGGAAAAAGTAATGTTCTACCAGTTTTTAATAAATTAACCCAATCACCCCAGGAAGAAGTAGATACTCACCACAAATTTTTCACAGAGGCATCAGTGCTACATGCCTGGTGCCAACATTTGAGATTTCTTGGGCGATATTTTATTTTATTTTTTAAACTACAATTTAAAAGTAATTTTTGTTTCTTGGGTGATATTTTATATTGTTTAATTTTTTAAACTACAATTTAAAAGTAACTTTTGTTTCTATAATTTATTATCTGTATACCCATAATAAAAATTATCTTAGTTTGGCTAATAACTAATCAAAGGTGATCTACTTTAAATTGCTATAATTTCCTCCTAATTTTCTATTATTATTTTAAGTATATCTTGACATTGATTTTCTTTTTTTTAATAAATTAATTTTTTATTGGTGTTCAATTTACCAACATACAGAATAACACCCAGTGCTCATCCCGTCAAGTGACCCCCCTCAGTGCCTGTCACCCATTCACCCCCACCCCCCGCCCCTCCTCCTCTTCCATCACCCCTAGTTCGTTTCCCCAGAATAAGGAGACTTTACGTTCTGTCTCCCTTTCTGATATTCCCACACATTTCTTTCCCTTCCCTTATATTCCCTTTCACTATTATTTATAATTCCCAAAATGAATGAGAACATATAATGTTTGTCTATTCCCAACTCGACTTACTTCACTCAGCATAATACCCTCCAGTTCCATCCACGTTGAAGCAAATGGTGGTATTTGTCGTTTCTAATGGCTGAGGAATATTCCATTGTATACATAGACCACATCTTCTTTATCCACTCATCTTTCGATGGACACCGAAGGCTCCTTCCACAGTTTGGCTATTGTGGACATTGCTGCTAGAAACATCGGGGTGCAGGTGTCCCGGCGTTTCATTGCATCTGTATCTTTGGGGTAAATCCCCAACAGTGCAATTGCTGGGTCGTAGGGCAGGTCTATTTTTAACTCTTTGAGGAACCTCCACACAGTTTTCCAGAGTGGCTGCACCAGTTCACATTCCGACCAACAGTGTAAGAGGGTTCCCTTTTCTCTGCATCCTCTCCAGCGTTTGTTGTTTCCTGCCTTGTTAATTTTCCCCATTCTCACTGGTGTGAGGTGGTATCTCATTGTGGTTTTGATTTGTATTTCCCTGATGGCATGTGATGCAGAGCATTTTCTCATGTGCCTGTTGGCCATGTCTATGTCTTCCTCTGTGAGATTCTCTTCATGTCTTTTCCCCATTTCATGATTGGATTGTTTGTTCCTTTGGTGTTGAGTTTAATAAGTTCTTTATAGATCTTGGAAACTAGCCTTTTATCTGATATGTCATTTGCAAATATCTTCTCCCATTCTGTAGGTTGTCTTTGAGTTTTGTTGACTGTATCCTTTGCAGTGCAAAAGCTTCTTATCTTGATGAAGTCCCCATAGTTCATTTTTGCTTTGTTTCTTTTGCCTTCGTGGATGTATCTTGCAAGAAGTTACTGTGGCCAAGTTTCAAAAAGGGTGTTGCCTGTGTTCTCCTCTAGGATTTTGATGGAATCTTGTCTCACATTTAGATCTTTCATCCATTTTGAGTTTATCTTTGTGTATGGTGAAAGAGAGTGGTCTAGTTTCATTCTTCTGCATGTGGATGTCCAATTTTCCCAGCAGCATTTGTTGAAGAGACTGTCTTTCTTCCAATGGATAGTCTTTCCTCCTTTATCGAATATTAGTTGACCATAAAGTTCAGGGTCCACTTCTGGATTCTCTATTCTGTTCCATTGATCTATGTATCTGTTTCTGTGCCAGTACCACACTGTCTTGATGACCACAGCTTTGTAGTACAACCTGAAATCTGGCATTGTGATGCCCCCAGATATGGTTTTCTTTTTTAAAATTCTCCTGGCTATTCGGGTTCTTTTCTGATTCCACACAAATCTTAAAATAATTTGTTCTAACTCTCTGAAGAAAGTCCATGGTATTTTGATAGGGATTGCATTAAACGTGTAAATTTGCCCTGGGTAACATTGACATTTTCACAATATTAATTCTGCCAATCCATGAGCATGGAATATTTTTTCCATCTCTTTGTGTCTTCCTCAATTTCTTTCAGAAGTGTTCTATAGTTTTGAGGGTATGGATCCTTTACTCTTTGGTTAGGTTTATTCCTAGGTATCTTATGCTTTTGGGTGCAATTGTAAATGGGATTGACTCCTTAATTTCTCTTTCTTCAGTCTCATTGTTAGTGTATAGAAATGCCACTGACTTCTGAGCATTGATTTTGTATCCTGCCACGCTACCGAATTGCTGTATGAGTTCTAGCAATCTTGGGGTGGAGGCTTTTGGGTTTTCTATGTAGAGTATCATGTGATCGGTGAAGAGGGAGAGTTTGACTACTTCTTTGCCAATTTGAATGTCTTTAATGTCTTTTTGTTGTCTGATTGCTGAGGCTAGGACTTCCAATACTATGTTGAATAGCAGTGGTGAGAGTGGACATCCCTGTCTTGTTCCTGATCTTAGGGGAAAGGCTCCCAGTGTTTCCCCATTGAGAATGATATTTGCTGTGGGCTTTTCGTAGATGGCTTTTAATATGTCGAGGAAAGTTCCCTCTATCCCTACACTCTGAAGAGTTTTGATCAGGAATGGGTGCTGTATTTGTCAAATGCTTTCTCTGCATCTAATGAGAGGATCATATGGTTCTTGGTTTTTCTCTTGCTGATATGATGAATCACATTGATTGTTTTACGGGTGTTGAACCAGCCTTGTGTCCTGGGGATAAATCCGACTTGGTCATGGTGAATAATTTTCGTAATGTATTGTTGGATCCTATTGGCTAGTATCTTGTTGAGAATTTTTGTATCCATGTTCATCAGGAATATTGGTCTGTAATTCTCCTTTTGGTGGGGTCTTTGTCTGGTTTTGGAATTAAGGTGATGCTGGCCTCATAGAACGAATTTGGAAGTACTCCATCTCTTTCTATCTTTCCAAACAGCTTTAGGAGAATAGGTATGGTTTCTTCTTTAAACGTTTGATAGAATTCCCCTGGGAAGCCATCTGGCCCTGGACTCTTGTGTCTTGGGAGGTTTTTGATGACTGCTTCAATTTCCTCCCTGGTTGTTGGCCTGTTCAGGTTTTCTATTTCTTCCTGTTCCAGTTTTGGTAGTTTGTGGCTTTCCAGGAATGCGTCCATATCTTCTAGATTGCCTAATATTGGCGTATAGCTGTTCATAATGTTTTTAAAATCGTTTGTATTTCCTTGGTGTTGGTAGTGAGCTCTCCTTTCTCATTCATGATTTTATTAATTTGAGTCTTCTCTCTCTTCTTTTTAATAAGGCTGGCTAATGGTTTATCTATCTTATTAATTCTTTCAAAGAACCAACTCCTGGTTCTGTTGATCTGTTCCACAGTTCTTCTGGTCTCAATTTGTTGAGTTCTGCTCAATTTTAATTAACTCTCTTCTTCTGCTGGGCGTAGGGTCCATCTGCTGTTTTTTCTCTAGCTCCTTTATGTGTAAGGTTAGCTTTTGTATTTGGGTTCTTTCCAGTTTTTGAATGGATGCTTGTATTGCGATGTATTTCCCCCTTAGGACTGCTTTTGCTGCATCCCAAAGATTTTGAATGGTTGTATCTTCATTCTCATTAGTTTCCATGAATCTTTTTAATTCTTCCTTAATTTCCTGGTTGACCCTTTCATCTTTTAGCAGGATGGTCCTTAACCTCCACGTGTTTGAGGTCCTTCCAAACTTCTTGTTGTGATTTAGTTCTAATTTCAAGGCATTATGGTCTGAGAATATGCAGGGGACGATCCCAATCTTTTGGTATCGGTTCAGACCCGATTTGTGACCCAGTATGTGGTCTATTCTGGAGAAAGTTCCATGTGCACTTGAGAAGAATGTGTATTCAGTTGAGTTTGGATGTAAAGTTCTGTAGATATCTGTGAAATCCATCTGGTCCAGTGTATCATCTAAAGCTCTCGTTTCTTTGGAGATGTTGTGCTTAGAAGACCTATCGAGGGTAGAAAGAGCTAGATTGAAGTCACCAAGTATAAGTGTATTATTATCTAAGTATTTCTTCACTTGGTTATTAATTGGTTTAATATTTGGCAGCTCCCACATTCGGGGCATATATATTGAGGATTGTTAAGTCCTCTTGTTGGATAGATCCTTTAAGTATGAGATAGTGTCCCTCTTCATCTCTCACTACAGTCCTTCGTGGGTAAATTTTAGTTTATCTGATATAAGGATGGCTACCCCTGCTTTCTTTTGAGGACCATTCGAATGGTAAATGGTTCTCCAACCTTTTATTTTCAGGCTGTAGGTGTCCTTCTGTCTAAAATGAGTCTCTTGTAGACAGCAAATAGATGGGGTCCTGCTTTTTTATCCAGTCTGAAACCCTGCGCCTTTTGATGGGGTCATTAAGCCCGTTCACAGTTCAGAGTTACTATTGACAGATATGAGTTTAGTGTCATCATGATATCTATTCAGTCCTTGTTTTTGTGGATTGTTCCACTGAACTTCTTCTTAAAGGGGAATTTTAAGAGTCCCCCTTAAAATTTCTTGCAGAGCTGGTTTGGAGGTCACATATTCTTTCAGTTCCTGCCTGTCTTGGAAGCTCTTTATCTCTCCTTCCATTTGAATAAGAGCCTTGCTGGATAAAGTATTCTTGGTTGCATGTTCTTCTCATTTAGGACCCTGAATATATCCTGCCAGCCCTTTCTGGCCTGCCAGGTCTCTGTGGAGAGGTCTGCTGTTACCCTAATATTCCTCCCCATAAAGTCAGGGATTTCTTGTCTCTTGCTGCTTTAAGGATCTTCTCTTTATCTTTGGAATTTGCAAGCTTCACTATTAATGTCGAGGTGTTGAACGGTTTTTTATTGATTTTAAGGGGGGGATCTCTCTATTTCTGGATCTGAATGCCTGTGTTCCCTTCCCAGATTAGGAAAGTTTTTCAGCTAGGATTTGTTCAAATACATATTCTGGCCCTCTGGCCCTTTCGGCTCCCTCGGGAAACCCCAATTAAACGTAGGTTTTTCTTCCTCAGGCTGTCGTTTATTTCCCTTAATCTATCTTCATGGTCTTTTAATTGTTTGTCTCTTTTTTCCTCAGGTTTCCTCTTTGCCATCAACTTGTCTTCTATGTCACTCACTCATTCGTCCACCTCGTTAACCCTCGTCCTTAGGACTTCTAGTTTGGATTGCATCTCATTCAATTGATTTTAATTTCTGCCTGATTGGATCTAAATTCTGCAGTCATGAAGTCTCTTGAGTCCTTTATGCTTTTTTCTAGAGCCACCAGTAGCTGTATAATAGTGCTTCTGAATTGGCTTTCTGACATTGAATTGTAATCCAGATTTTGTAACTCTGTGGGAGAGAGGACTGTTTCTGATTCTTTCTTTTGAGGTGAGGTTTTCCTTCTAGTCATTTTGCTCAGTGCAGAGTGGCCAAAAACAATTGTATTGGGAAAAGAAGAAAGAGAGAGAAAGAAGGAAAGAAAAGAAAAAGAAAAAAAGGAAGAAAAAAAGGAAAAAGAGAAGAAAAAGAGAAAGAAAGAAAAGAAAGGTGAAAAAAAAGGGGGGGGAAGCAATCAGAAAAAAAAAAAAAAAACAACACGGGGGAGTATCTTCTGATTCTGTATACTTGAGTCCCTTGACTTCCCCTGGAACTTGTCCGTCTAGCTGGTTTTGGGGAGGGGCCTTTGTGCTGATTTTCAGGTGTTAGCACTTGGGGGAGCTGCTCGTCCCCTGCCTGGTGCAGGGCTCAGGGGGGTTGTTTACCCCGTGAGGCCGCAGGAGGAACAACCCCAGCGGCGGCAGCAGCTCTGGAGCCCTGGAGTCAGCCCCCGCAGTAACTCTGGAGCTCTCTGTCTGCAGGGCCTGGAGGCTCGGGGGGGCCGCTGAACTGCTCAGCTCGGGGCAGGAGCGTCCTGCTGTCCTGGGCCCTCCCGGCCTCTGCCTGTCCCGGGAGGCGGGATCCTGGGCTGTGTCCCGGCGCCTTGTGCTCTGGGGCCTGCGCTGTTGGATTCGGGCTCCCGCCCCACAGCCCCTCCGGAGCCCCTGAGCCCCCCGAGCTGCTCCGGGTCCCGCCGTGCGCGCTGCAGCCCTTAGGGAGCTCGGTGCACTCTCCCGGGGCAGGTGTCTGTTAGTGTCCCCGGAGCCCGAGGCATCCCCGCCCTCCTGGGTCCTGCTCCAACTCCCCGCGAGTCCCTTTCCGCCCGGGAAGGTTGGTGCAGCTCCTGCTCCTCCAGGACGGGGCTCTCCTGTCCTGGGGACACTCGCCCCGGCCTCAGCCCGGCTCCTCGGGGCCCCTCCCCTTGAGGCCTTTTGTTTCTTATTTCTTTTCCCCGTCTTCCTACCTTGATAGAAGCGCGAACTCTTCTCCCTGTAGCTTCCGCTGTTTCTCTTTAAATCTCAGGCCGAATTCATAGATTTTCAGGATGATTTGAAGGTTATCTAGGTAATATGGTGGGGACAGGTGATTTGGGGACCCTACTCTTCCGCCGTCCTGCCCCTCCTCCGACATTGATTTTCAAGGCAAAAAACACTAGAGCTGAATCAGTGAAATGCATTTCATGATAAGCACGATTGAGACATATGAGATAATTATAAACCCAAAATCATTTCATAGAGGAAACATTTGGAAGCATATTATTAAAAATAAATTTAAATATATACTTGGTTTGTGAAAGGCTTATGTAAACATAACTTGAACACACTTAAGGAGAAAAACAGAGACAAAAACAAACTTATTTTTATGACCACTCCATAGAGGTTGAGTCAAATACGTGTTTCAGTAACAGGCTAGTATTAAAAAAAAAAAAAAAGTAAGAAAGAAAAAAATTTGCATGGAAATGTACACAAAGAGTTTACTATTCACTCATCAAATGTATATCTTCCCCCAAAACAACAATATTAAGTTGCTATTCGCTTCGTTCTCATAAACAATGAAGGGATAGCAGCAGTTCTTTTATATTATTAAAGAAATGGATTCTTGAACTCGGGCTTACTTGAGGAAAAACTGCAGTTTTCTTATTCAGAGCTAGTTGTTCCCTGAAATTTTTTCTAGAGCTCTTGGGCCCAGACAAAGAATGGGAATGCACGGATTCAAAATTTCCGGGCTTGAGTCCTTGAATAGTTTTTTTGCCATTTCCTACCCCCCTAGGCTTCAAGGATGTCTTTTCTGACTAACACTCCTTGAGGCTTTTCTGTTCCTTAACTGAAGAATGGCAACTACTTTCCCTCTTTCAAAATGTACAATCATTTTCCCAATGAGAAGCCACCACCACTGTCATATCACTATCCTCTGACACGGAAGATTGTAAAACTTTCTTCTTTATAGAATTCTTCCCCATAACTCCTACTACCAAGAGGACTCTCAGACGTTTTTCTTTTTTTTTTTCTCTCTCCTTCTCCTTCTCCTTCTCCTCCTCTCCTCTCCTTCTCTCCTTCTCCTTCTCTCCTTCTCCTTCTTCTTCTTTCTTCTTCTTCTCTCTTTCTTCTTCTTTCTTCTTTTTTCTTCTTTCTTTCTTTCTTTTTTCTTTTTTTCATTTTCCCAATGTCTTCTGATTCAGTTCAGAGGGAACTACCAAGTCTTTTTCAGAAGGCTTTGATGGAAAATTGGGAATGGGCACTCATTCGGGCCCAAATTGGCTGTTTTTTTCTTTAAAATGACTTACTGGTTTCTTTGTCAATATTTTGGCTTCTTTTCATGTTTGCTTACCGATAATAATTGCTCCACACCATAATGTGCTTGCATTATAATCATAATCATAATCATTAGTTTACTTGTCCTTAGAATAATTTTCTTCCAAAGCACTCTTTAATGACTTGACTTCAACAACATTCTGTATTGCATCTTTGAAAGCTTTGATAGCAGATTTTAGCATCCTTTTCACTTTTTATGAAAGACAGTGAATTCTGTGGAAGACAAAGCAAAACTTGGATTTTGGGATCTTTAGACAGATAATATCTCAAAGAAGAAAGAACTCAGGCAAACCAAAAGTTTATTTGGGATCGTGAGGAATTTGAATCGGGGAGACACAGATTCAGGAGGAAAATGAAATGTGCTCCAAGCGAAGAAGGGTTTATAATATGTTTTGAGAACCTTATGATGGACAGGCTTGTATAAGTTGTTTTGGAAAAGTTAGGATGGACATGGGAAAAAATAATTAACATTGATCTACATAGGCCAGGATACTATGCTGATTGCTAGGTTGGAGTATGGCAAAATAAGCCTCATTCTGAGACTTCCAACAGGATGTGCTGTTCGTGGTTGGCATTCTAAAAGTTCACGTTCCATCCAAATATGGATAAGCATAAGACTAACCTGACCAGGGGCCTGCCGGCTCCAATTTACGGCCCCCTGACGTTCTTGACTTCATTTCGGATGTTTCTGTTCACGGTATCAATGTCACTCCCTTTATTTAACAGATGAACACCTACAATTACTCTTGGTGTCAAAGTGGTAATGACTGTTAAAGTGGAAGAAGATTCCAAATATCTTAATTTCCGGTGCTCCTTCCACTGGATCGTACTGCTTCTTAAGGATTTCTTTATACCAAGAGTTAATCATTTAAAGAAGGAGAAGGAACGGGAGGAGGGAAGGAGGAGGAGGAAATGAAGCAGTTTCCTACCTTATTGTTTTCCTTCTACAGTTGAGCCTTGAAAAACTTGAGTTTGAACTGTACAGATCCACTTATACACAGATTTTTCTGTGGATGTACAGTCCTGTAAATGTGTTTTTTCTTCCTTATGATTTCCTTAATAACATTTACCTTCCTTGACCTCACCTTATTACGAGAATACAGTATACAATAGATGTAACATACAAAATACATGTTAACCAACTGTTCATGTTATTGGTGGGGCTTCCAGTCAACAGTGGTCAATTAGTAGTTAAGTTTGGGGGAGCCATATGATACATGGGTTTTCCACTAGGAGGGTGTTGGTGTCCCAACCCTTGTGTTGTTCGTACCAACAGTACTAGGATTTCTTAATTTTCCTCAAATGTCTAAGATGCCTAAGGTTCTAGCCAAAGTCTATTCTTCTCTCTTTGTAAACTCTCTGAAAATTCTCATTCACTTCATTACCTCAGTTGTCAGTTGTCACCTCCTGCCTCAGGGTTTATCCGCAGCCCTCTTATGGCTTTAGCCACTCTTCAAATTCCACTTTCTGGGAACAAGCACCACCACAAATGTCAGCAAGCGAAATGTAAACAAGATTTATAAAGTGTCAAAGAAAACATCCAAGTGCAGACATCAGTAAGGAGAACGTCATTGAGGAGACTATACAGTAAGAGCATGCACAGACCATTGGATCCCTAAGTGTCTTAAGGGCAGGCAGGAATTTTCAGGGAGGAGCAATCAAGACCACAAGGAGCCAGGTGTGGGGAAGTGGGATGAATAGGTGGCATGATCAGACAGTTGAGCAACATGCTTTGTGTGTGTGTGTGTGTGTGTGTGCATGTGTATGGGTGTGTTTTCTTTTTGGTCCTTATTCTTGGGAAGGGCCATAAAGGAAGCTGTTTTATGCTAGTGCGCAAGGAGCAAGTCAGAATTCAGAGGGGAGGAGAGAAGTCCAATTAAGTTTTAGAGAAGTCACGTGACAGGGCATTTTGTTGATTGGTCAGGGAGTACAAGCAGGGCAGTTAATCTCTCATTAAATAAAGAATAGGGATTTAGAATCTCTGTGTCTAGACTCGTCAAGGGTAATTAGGGGGAACATCTCAAAACTTAATCTAAGTCTTACAGAGAAGGCTGCTCTTTGCATCGAGCTGTTTCCTGGAATGCAAAAAGGTAGGGGGGAATTTCTTAACAGCTGCTGTTTTCTGAGAACACAGAGATCAGGTAAAATTGAACACTGCCAAAACAAAACCAGTCTTGTTTTTTGTTGTTGTTGTTGTTGTTTTGTAACCTCATGACACTGTTTCACCATCCTACCTTCCCTGTTCTCATCAGTACAATTACGAAGAGCTCAGCAGCTCTGTGACCAGCATACACTCGGAGCATTTTTCAAGCGATTGCTGTTGATCACACAGCACTCCAAACTGATGCAGGGAAGCTACCATACGTGCTTAGGCTAAGTGACGGCATTTCCTTCTTCTCCATCTCCTTCTTGCCGATGACTGTTTTTCTAGGATAACCCTTAACTTTGGAAGGCTATTATCATATCTCTAGGAGAAGATCAAATCCAAAATACTTTTCTATCATCAGAAATCTCTCTCTACCATGTCAGCATCCTCATGCTGCTCTTTTTGCTTTTTTTTTTTTTTTTTTTTCTGGCCTAACTTCCTTAGTTTCTCAAATCCTTTTCACTGTGCCTTCAGGAATGGCCCGTTGACACCAACTCACTATGTGTCCCAACTTCCTCTCTGTGTTCCCTGTCCATCAAGGACATTGCTGGCACCAGGGACATTTTTGACAGTGCTCTCCCACGTTCCTCACATGGACACTGCTTTCTCCCCTACACAGCGTACCTTCAGCTTCAATTGTGCCAGGGCGGAAATGAGAGAATTCTCTTGGAATATTCATCAGGTTGATATTACATTAATAAATAAACTCAAGGGGCACCCAGGTGTCTCAGTGGTTGAGCATCTGTCTTTGGTTCAGGTCGTGATCCCAGGGTCCTGGGATGCAGGACCCTGCAGGGAGCCTGCTTCTCTCTTTGCCTATGTCTCCGTCTCTCTCTGTGTCTCTCATGAATAAATAAATGAAATGTTATAGATACATAAACAAACAAACTTAATTCATGGATAATTAATGTCTTTTTTGGTGTTAAATCTATATATGCCAAAATACTGAAAGCATTTTCATTTTTTTCAAGTCTCCTTTTGGTTTCTTCAGAACCAATTTAATTTTTCTCATCTAACTTACTGCTAGTTAAGTGTATCTAAAGGTATTTTATGGGGTGCCTGGGTGGCCAGTCAGGTAAGCATCCCACTCTTGGTTTCAGTTCAGATCTGATTTCAGGATCATGAGATTGAGTCCCAAGTCAGGCTCTGTGTTCAGCATGGAGTCTCCTTGAGATTCTTTCTCTCCTCTCTCTCCCCCTCTCCCCTCCTCCAGTGCACATGTGCTCTCTCTAAAAAATAGATAAATCCTTAAAAATAAAAATAAAGTTATTTTACTTTGCTGTTCTAAATGGGATATATTTTTCAATATGTTTCTAGCAAAAAGCTTTTACCTGTGAAGATTAATGATTTATATGTTAATTTTATGTTTAGCTTAAACCACAATTCTTGTTCTCTTGATATATTTACCTTGGCTAGCTGTGTTAGCCAATACCTCAAATAAAATGTAAGTACTAATGGTAATAGTGACCATTTTTGTGGTGTTTTTTTTTTTCAATTATAGAAGGAATATCCCATTTCTTCTCTGCTGAGTTGTTGGATTTTAAGTCACAGTAAATTTTTGTAGTGTTAATAGTAACCCATTTTAATTTTATCTAATCACTTTGAAAATCGAGACTAGACGTTAAATTATGAACGGGAGGAGCACACTGGCGGAAGAGTAGGGTCCTCAACTCACCTGGCCCCACAAACTTACTTAGAGAACTTTCAAGACATCTTGAACACCTATGAATTCAACTTGAGATTAAAGAGAACAGCTGGAAAGCTACAGGGAGAAGGGTTTTCACTTCTAACAAGGTAGGAAGGTAGAAAAAAATAAAAAAGAATAAAATGGGGGAGGGAACTGCAACGAGCAGGGCTAAAGCCAGGGGCGAGCGCCTCCAGGACGGGAAAGCCCAGCTCTGGGGAGCAAGAACTTTAAAAATCCGAGCTGGATTCTTCCTGGATGGAAAAGTGCTCCCCAGGGATGTCGGGCAGAACTGTAGGGGGGCAGGGAAGCCTCCAGATTCCTGGGGTCCCCCGTAGAGGAGGGGCGCCTGGGGGAAGGCTCACCGCAAACTGCGGGCTGGTCTCGGTAAAGGGCTGGAGCGCAGCAGCCCCGGGAGCACCTCGGCCAGGGCGGGGGGGTGGGGGGAGCCTGCGGTGCTGCCCGCGGAGCTGACTCCAGGGCTGGAGAGCCGGCCGCCGCCCTCCTGCTGCTTCCTCCTCGTTCCCCTGAGCCCGGGAGGGGGGGGCGGGACCGAGGCCTCGGGCGAGCAGCGCAGGCGGAGCCGGCACCTGGCGGGGGGGCGGGGCGTCTCCCCCAGGTGCACGCACCTGAGAGTCAGCGCGGCAGGCCCCCCCCCGGAACCAGCTGGAAGGACAGGGAGGAGCAAGGTCTGGACCAAGCCGGGCTGGAAGGCTCCAGGACTGATGGAAATAGTATATAGAACTAGAGGTTCCATTTTTTCTTTAATTTCTTTTTCCATTACAGCTTGTTTTTATATCAGACTAAAAATTTCTAATATTTTCTCTTTTCCCACCTTAAGTACAATACTTTACCAGCTCCTCATTTTTATTTTTTTTTCCTTTTTGACTTTAATATTTCTACAATTAAATGTCTTACATATATTTTTAATTTCTGGATTCCCTTCAACAAATTCAATTTAATCTGGGTAGACATACAAGATGAATGTATTTGTTTTGTTTGTTTTTTTTTTTTTTTCTGCCTCAATTTGTTCTACAATGGTGGAAGTTAATACCTTCTAAAACATGACCAACATACACGCAGAACCAAGTGGAATACCATGTTGGCTCATTCTGTGAGATTTTATTCTTCCTTCCTTTTCATTGTGCCCGCCCCCCCCCTTTTATCTTGTTTATGTTTTGGAGGTCAATGTTTGCACTTTCTACAAGTATTGCTGGTTTATATAAATTTGGGATTGAACGTACAGAACAAAATACATATAGAACCAAGAGGATCACACTCTAGGACCCCTTACATAGACTACATTTTCTCTCCATTACCACTTCAACACCACCACAATCCCCCCTTTTTCTCTTTTTTCCACTTTTATTTACTTTTTTTTCTTTCTTCTTCTTTTTTTTTTAAGATTTTATTTATTTATTCATAGAGATGCAGAGAGAGAGAGAGGCAGAGACACAGGCAGAGGGAGAAGCAGCCTCCATGCAGGGAGCCGAATGCGCAACTTGATCCGGGTCTCCAGGATCACGCCCTGGGCTGCAGGCGGCGCTAAACCACTGCGCCACCGGGGCTGCCCACTTTTTTTTTTTTCTTTCTTCTTCTTTATCTTTGGGTTTTGGCTTATTTTTACTACTTTGTTTTAAAATTTGTTTTTCACTTTAGTGGTCCTTTTGTTTTATTTTGTTCTGTTCTTTTTTTCTTTTTTTTTTTTAATTATTTATTTATTTATTTATTCATAGAGACAACAGAGAGAAAGAGAGAGAGAGAGAGGCAGAGACACAGGCAGAGGGAGAAGCAGGCTCCACGCAGGGAGCCCGACGTGGGACTCGATCCCGGGTCTCCAGGATCACGCCCTAGGCTGCAGGCGGCGCTAAACCGCTGTGCCACTGGGGCTGCCCTGTTCTTCTTTTTCTTTTATTTTCTGGTCTCTGACCTCTTTGGAATCAACCAGGGTGTATTTTACTTAGCTCACGGTTGATATGTTTTTTAAAGATTTTATTTATTTATTCATGACACACACACACACACACAGAGGCAGAGACACAGGCAGAGGGAGAAGCAGACCCCATGCAGGGACCCTGATGTGGGACTCAATCCTGGGACTCCGGGATCACGACCTGGCCAAAGGCAGGTGCCAAACCACTAAGCCACCCAGCGATCCCCCCTGTGGTTGATATTTTTGACTCAGCCCACTCATACACCACTCTGCACTGGAAAAAATGACTAAAAGGAAGATTCACCACGAAAGGAAGAACGGGAAACAGTACTCTCTGCCACAGAGTCACAGAATATGGATTACAATTCGATGTCAGAAAACCAATCAGAAGCACAATTATAAAGCTACTGGTGGCTCTGGAAAAAAGCATAAAGGATTCAAGAAACTTCATGACTGCAGAATTTAGATCTAATCGGGTTGAAATTAAAAACAGACTAAAGGAGATGCAATCAAAACTGGATGTCCTAACTGCTAGGGTTAATGAGGTGGAAGAAAGAGTGAGTGACATAGAAGACAAGTTGATGGTAAGGAAGAAAGCTGAGGAAAAAAAGAGAAAAACAATTAAGAGCCCATGAGGAAAGGCTTAGGGAAATAAATGATAGCTTCAGAAGGAAGAATATACGTCTAATTGGGGTTCCAGAAGAGGCTGAGAGAGAGACAGGAACACAAAGTGTATATGAACAAATCATAGCTGAGAACTCTCCAACTCTGGGGAAGGAAACAGGCATTCAGATCCAAGAGATAGAGAGGCCCTCCCCACAAAACCAATAAAAACTGTTCAACACATCAACATTTAATAGTGAAACTTGCAATTTCAAAGATAAAGAGAAAATTCTAAAGCATCTCGAGACAAGAGATTCTTACCGTATATGGGGAGAAATACCAGATTAACAGGAGATCTCTTCACAGGAACCTGGCAGGCCATAAAAGGGCTGGCATGACATATTCAGGGTCCTAAATGAGAAGAAAATGCACCCAAGAATACTTCATCCAGCAAGGCTGGATTCCATTCAGAATAGAAGGAGAGAGAAAAAGCTTCCAAGGTAGGCAGAAACTGAAAGAATATGTGACAACCAAACTGGGTCTGAAGGAAATATTAGGGGGGATGCCGTCAAAGAAAGAGGGAGCCCAATGACATAATCCACAAAACGGGGACTGAATAGGTATGATGATGACACTAAATTCATACCTTTCAATAGCAACTCTGAACATGAATGGGCTAAATGATCCCATCAAAAGATGCAGTGTATCAGACTGGATAAAAAAGCAGGACCCATCTATTTGCTGTCTACAAGAGACTCATTTTAGACCTAAGGACACCTCCAGCCTGAAAATGAAAAGGTGGAGAACCATTTACCATTCAAATGGTCCTCAAAAGAAAGCTGGGGCAGCAGTCCTCATATCAGATAAAATAAAGTTTATCCCAAAGACGGTACTAAGAGATGAAGAGGGACACTATAGCATGCTTAAAGGATCTCTCCAAGAAGAGGACCTCACAGTCATGAATAGTTATGCCTCTAGTGTGGGAACTGCCAAGTATATCAATCAATTAATAACCAAAGTAAAGACATATTTAGGTAATAATACACTAATAGTAGGAGACTTCAACACGGCACTTTCTGCAAATGACAGATCTTCTAAGCGGAATATCACCAAAGAAACAAGGGCCTTAAATGACACACTGGAGCAGATGGATTTCACAGATATATACAGAACTTTCCATCTGAACGGACTGAATACACATTCTTCTCAAGTGCATATGGAACCTTCTCCAGAATAGACCACATACTGGGTCACAAATCAGGTCTCAACTGATACCAAAAGGTTGGGATTATCCCCTGCATGTTTTCAGACCACAATGCTTTGTAACTAGAACTCAAGCACAAGAAGAAACTTGGAAGAAATTCAAACACATGGAGGTTAAAGAGCATCCTACTAAAAGATGAAAGGGTCAACCAGGAAATTAGAGAAGAATTGAAAATATTCATGGAAACTAGTGAAAATGAAGATACAACCATTCAAACTCTTTGGGATACAGCAAAAGCGGTCCTCTTTTGGAGGATCGCAATACATCGCAATACAAGATTCTCTCAAAAAATTGGAAAAATCTCAAATACATAAGCTAACCTCGAACCTAAGGGAACTGGAGAAAGAACAGCAAGTAAAGCCTACACCAAGTAGAAGAAGAGAGATAATAAAGATTTGAGCAGAACTCAATGAAATAGAGACCAGAAGAACTGTAGAACAGATCAACAAAACCAGGAGTTGCCTCTTTGAAAGAATTAATAAGATAGATAGATAAACCATTAGCCAGCTTTATTAAAAAGAACAAAAGACTCAAATTAATAAAATCATGAATGAAAGAGGAGAGATCACAACCAATACCAACGAAATACAAATGATTTTAAAAATGTATTTTAAGCAGCTATATGGCAACAGAGTAGGCAATCTAGAAGAAATGGATGGGTTTCTGGAAAAGCACAAATTACCAAAACTGGAACAGGAAGAAATAGAAAACTTGAAGAGGCCAATAACCAGTGAGGAAATTAAAGCAGTCATCAGAAACCTCCCAAGACACAAAAGTCCAGAGCCAGATGGCTTCCCAGGGGAATTCTATCAAATGTTTAAAGAAGAAAAAAAAACTATTCTACTAAAGCTGTTCCGAAGGATAGGAAGGGAGGGAATACTTCCAAACTTGTTTTATTAGGCCAGTATCACCCTGATTTCACATCCAGACAAAGACTTCACCAAAAAAGGAGATTTATAGACCCATATCCCTGATGAACATGGATGCAAAAATTCTCAACCGGATACTAGCCAGTAGGATCCAACAGTACATTAAGAAGATGTGGGATTGACCACATGGGATTGACCACCATGACTAAGTGGGATTTATCCCTGGAATGCAAGGCTGGTTTAACATTTGTAAAACAGTCAACATGATAGATCACATCAAGAAGAGAAAAAACAAGAACCATAGGATCCTCTCAGTGGATGCAGAGAAAGCATTTAACAAAATACAGCATCCATAAAAAAAAAAAAAAAATTCGGCATCCAATCCTGATCAAACCTCTTCAGAGTATAGGCATAGAAGGAACATTCCTCAGCATCTTGAAAGCTATCTACAAAACCCCACAGCAAATATCATTCTCAATGGGGAAACACTGGGAGCCTTTCCCCTAAGCTCAGGAACACTACAGGGATGTCCACTCTCACCACTGCTATTCAACATAGTACTAGAAGTCCTAGCCTTAGCAATCAGAAAACAAAAAGAAATAGAGGGCATTCAAATGGGCAAAGAAGAAGTCAAACTCTCCCTCTTTGCGGATGACATGATACTGTACGTAGAAAACCCAAAAGACTCCACCCCAAGATTGCTAGAACTCATACAGCAATTTGGCAGTGTGGCAGGATACAAAATCAATGCCCAGAAATCAGTGGCATTTCTATACACTAACAATGGGACTGAAGAAAGAGAAATCAAGGAGTCAATCCCATTTACAATTGCACCCAAAAGCATAAGATACCTAGGAATAAACCTAACCAAAGAGGTAAAGGATCTATGCCCTAAAAACTACAGAACACATCTGAAAGAAATTGAGGAAGACACAAAGAGATGGAAAAAATACCATGCTCATGGATTGGAAGAATTAATATTGTGAAAATGTCAATGCTACCCAGGACAGTTTACACATTTAATGCAATCCCTATCAAAATGCCATGGAGTTTCTTCACGGAGTTAGAACAAATAATCTTAAGATTTGTGTGGAATCAGAAAAGACCCTGAACAGCCAGGGGAATATTGAAAAAGAAAACCAGAGCTGAGGGCATCACAACGCCCGATTTCAGGTTGTACTACAAAGCTGTGATCATCAAGACAGTGTGGTACTGGCACAAAACAGACACATAGATCAGTGGAAAAGAACAGAGAATCCAGAAATGGGCCCTCAACTCTATGGTCAACTAATATTCGACAAAGCATGAACGACTACCCACCGGAAAAAGGACAGTCTCTCCAATATGGTGCTGGGAAAATTGGATAGCCATGTGCAGAAGAATGAAACTAGAACATCCTCTTATACCAGATAAAGGGCTAGTATCCAAGATCTATAAAGAAAAACTAGAACATTCTCTTATACCAGATAAATTGCTAGTATCCACGATCTATAAAGAACTTATTAAACTCAACAGCAAAGAATATACAACCATGAAATGGGCAAAAGATATGAACAATAATTTCACCAAGGAAAACATACACATGGCCAACAAACACATGAGAAAATGCTCCACATCACTTGCCATCAGAGAAATACAAATTGGAACCAGAAGGAGATATCACCTCACATGAGGGATACCACCTCACATGAGTTAAACTGGCTAAAATTAACAAGACAGGAAACAACAAATGTTGAAGAGGCTCTGAGGAAAGGTAACTCTTTACACTGTTGGTGGGTACTGACCCTATGACCCTATGACCTTCAATTGCACTACTGGGTATTTAACCCAAAGATACAGATACAGTGAAATGCAGGGACACCTGGACCCCAATATTTATAGCACCAATGTCCACAATACCCAACCTGTGGAAGGAGCCTTGGTGTCCATCGACAGATGAATGGATAAAGAAGATGTGGTCAAAATATACAATGGAATATTACTCAGCCATCTGAAAGGATGAATACTCACCATTTGCTTCTGCATGGATGAAACTGGAGGGTATTATGCTGACTGAAATAAGTCAATCAGAGGACAATCATCATATGGTTTCACTCATATGGGGAATATAAGAAATAGCAAAAGGGATTATAAGGGAAAAGAGGGGAACTGAGTGAGAAAAATTAGAGATGGAGACAAACCTTGAGAAACTCCTAATCTGGGAAACAAAGGCTTTTGAAAGGGGAGATGGGCCGGGAGTTGGTGTAACTGGGTGATGGGCACTGAGGAGGGCACTTGATGGGATTACCCTGGGTGTTATACATATGTTGGCAAACTGAATTTAAGTTAAAAAAAATGTAATAAAAAAAGAAGACACAGTATATATTTACTGGAAGGATACAAAAATTCCTAATTCGAAGGAGAACATCCCCCCGATGTTTATAACAGCATTATCAACAATCATAAAAATATGGAGAGAGTCCAAATGTCCATCCCTGATGAATGGATGAAGAAGAGATGGTACAAATATTCAATGGAATATTACTCAGCCATCAAAAGGGATGAAATATTGAATCTGCAACAATGTGGATGGAGCTAATGAAAACAATGCTAATTGAAATAAGTCAGTCAGAGTAAGACAGATTCCATATGATTTCACTAATGTGTATAATTTAAGTAACAAAGCAAACCATCTTTGTGGGGGAGGGGGAAGAGTGTCAAACCAAGAAGCCAACCCTTTACAATAGAGAACAAACTGAGGGTTACTGGAGGGAGATGGGTGGGGATGAGTGACATAAATGATGGGGATGAAAGAGGGCACTTGTCTTGATAAGCATCTGGTGTTTTTTTTAAGATTTTATTTATTCATGACAGAGAGAGAGAGAGAGAGAGAGAGAGAGGAGAGAGGCAGAGACATAGGCAGAGGGAGAAGCAGGCTCCATGCAGGGAGCCCGACATGGGACTCGATCCTATGTCTCCAGGATCAGGCCCTGGGCCAAAGGCAGCGCCAAACCACTGAGCCACCCAGGTGTCCCATGCACCTGGTGTTTTATGGAAGTGTTGCATCACTGAATTTTATACCTGAAACTAATATTGCATTATATGTTCATTAACTGGAATTTAAATAAAAACTTGAAAAAATAGATGTTAAATTCTGTGAGATGCTTTTTCAGCATCTATGGAAATTTATCATACGGGGTTTATCTTTGGGTATAATATGATGAATATTACTACTGTATGACTTAACATCGAGTAGTACTCATTTTCTTGGAATGAATTCCACCCTAGTCATGATGTAGTCTTTGCCATGGGAAAGTTACTTTGCCTTTTCACATATTTGTTCCTGGGTTGTATCCATTCTGCAATTCAGCTTATTTGTTGAATTGGTTTTTCTCATCAACTATATTCCTTTTCAGACTCAGTATTTCTAGGTAATACTTTTAATGTCTTATTTTTCTGGATTCTTGTTTCTATTAGCATCCCCTATATTTATTCTGGCTTTCCCTATGGATCTACTTTAACTGATTAAAATGATCAATTCTGTTGTCTTTTTCCACTAATGGTTGCCCTTGTGAAACAGCTTTTAATATTTTCTGAGTTCATTTTTTTCCTGGGGAGACTGGCTCTTTCTAGTAATTTGAATCCATGTAATGAGATCAACATTCAAGTCCTAGCCTCCAAATTTGGAGGGTAGAAATGGCATTGCTTCTCAGAACAGAGAGCATTGACATTTCTTTTTCTATGGGGTAAATCACATCCCTTGAGTTGTTGTTATTTACTCCCCATCTTCAGCTGGAGCATCAGGGAATAATTCTGACATTACCTCACTAGTCCTAGTTAGCCCAGTGATAGAAGTTTTTTTTTTTTGTTTTCTGCTTTAGGAAGCCAATATCTGTAGCACCAATCCACAAAAGTCAATGATAGGAAGACCGATCATACTTAAAAACCTCTTCCCTATTCATACTCACATATTCAATATTTTTCCCTATCCCACTCTTGGATGTAATTTTAATACACACGTTACCCAACAGCTTGTGTTTCTCACCCTTGGTATTTCTTATTTTTTATAATAGTTTAATAAAGCCATCAGCCTCCTTAAGCCTTTGGTACCCTGTCTACGATAGGGATTGTGCAAGGAAAAATGTAGGTCCATGCTGATTACCATATATAGAGGAAATAGAAGTCTCAGTGCCTTTCTATTAAGAACGTGTTTCTTTAGTCATTAGATTGATTCAAAGTACTTAAGGGCTGAAAATTCATTGAGTCAACTTGATAATACTCCTAGCAACTGAGTTTCAGTACCAGTAGTATATTTGAAGTGAAAGACTGACTTATTTTAGTTTAATATTTCACCAGATTTGATAGGATACCAAGACCAAGACTGTCAGATCACACAATGCCTAGCCATACTCAGTAAGAGCTGTAACTGAACCCAGCTGATATCCAAAATATGTCCTAATGACTGTCTTTCCCAGGAAACAAAGCAAAATGTATTTGAGATTAGTTCCTATTGCTACTGGTACTGTTACTGAAGTTCTCTGATGGAAGCGCTTTTCCTCTCCAAACAGAAGAATCCATTTCCTGGGGATCCCTGGGTGGCTCAGCGGTTTAGCGCCTGCCTTCGGCCCAGCATGATCCTGGAGTCCCGGGATCGAGTCCCACATCCGGCTCCCTGCATAGAGCCTGCTTCTCCCTCTGCCTGTATCTCTGTCTCTCATGAATAAATAAAATCTTAAAAAAAAAAAAAAGAAGTATCCATTTCTTTAGTGACTTAGAGGTTTTTAGAACACGAACTCCCACTTTCTGTTTTGTAGTTGCTCTGCCTTCCCTGGAATGTTGAGAATCTGTAACCCTATAGACTCTTAATGTGATTAGAAACGGACTGCTTCCTTCCCTACCCCATCAGTGTGAGAGCATTAAAACTTACTTAATTCATAATTTTTAAATCTATATGTCAGTGTACAGGTCCATTCATTTAAGGGGAGAAATACCCATTTCTAGTTTCACCACTACCATCAGCTAATTTATAATCAGACTAGCGGAAGCTCACTGGGAATCTGTTTCCCTTTGAGCTGGAATTTGATGGCTGGGTATTACCAGCAAATCTCAGCTATAGCCAAATGGTGGAAGAACTCAGGTTCGGCTCTCCCCATTGAAATTAAATGTTCTGTACTGGGGTTCCTCCTACAACACTGGTGGTGGGATATGATATGGTATTTCCTTCGGCCAAGTCAGAGTAGACCTCTTATGATAAAGCTCCTATCCAAAAACAAAACAAAACAAAACAAAACAAAACAAAACATGCAATCACTCATGTCCCTCTATCACCTCTTCCAACAGCAATAATTTTTAGGTCAAATAGAATGATAACTCAACAATAATTCAGAGGTGATTTTCAATTACTGCACTTGGACTTAAATGTGCCTGTCTGTTCTTGTTGCATGTTTGGGTGTTTTCATTCCTCTTCCCTTTGGTGGTTGTTATTTTTGGTTGCTCACTATAATCCCTGGGGAGCTTTAAAAAGTACTGGTGCCTTGTTCCAATCCACACCATTATCTCTGCCCTCACCTCTATTTAATTGGTCTGGAACATGAGCTGGGTATTACAATTTTAAAAAGTCCCCCAGATGATTCTAAAATGTGTGAGAGTGGCTAGTGCCTCATTTAGAATTTTTCTTCCAGCCTCTATCTAATCCCTCTTGTGAGACCAGATATGGGTGTTCTCCCACAGATCAGGACTGGCTACATAAATTGTGCCATGTACTACAAAATGAAAATATAGACCCCTCTCCCCTTGTTCAAGAATTGTTAAGAATTTCAAGTCTCTGACAGAAGAATATTAAATCCAGCCTGGGATCCATCTGGGCTATGCACAGACATCTTGTCCATTAAGCTAGCCCTGCCTGAGACCCAATGGCAATAGTTGATTGCTTTTTTTCTCCCTCATGTGTTTTTTTTTCTTCCTTATTTTTATATACCCCTGAGTCTCTTTAGCCCACTCACTTATTCTTCAGATGATATTATCCTTTTCCCATGCCCTACCCCAGCTTTGGTGGGTAAAGGTAGCATATTTAAGACCAACCTGAATGGTGGGAGAATCTTTTATCTCCTTCCTTGGACACTCCTTTTTGAAGCAGGCATTGTCCTCTTTTCCTTATTTGGTTCTTGCAGAGACGTTTTAGTGACTATTTTTGAAAAGTATATTTTAAGATTTATCTTGATAGGTTTTAGGGAAAGAAGATACTTAGATATAGCTTTTCCAAACACTTCTACTCAGAACACATTTTATAATTTTGATTTTCTCTGCTGCAAAGTAACTTGTTATGTTTAAGCAATGAAATCATTATGTTTCAAAGGAAAATTAATCAAGACAAAGAGAGTGAGAAAATGAGCTTAAAGCCATCATTATGTAAGCAATGGGTATTCTTTTTTTACTTTTATTTGTTTAATTTAAATTCAGTTCACATAGAGTGTATTACCAGTTTCCAGAGATAGAGGACAGGATCCATTAGTCTTATATAACCACCCAGTGTTCATTACATCACATTGCCCTCATTAATGTCCATCACCCGTTACCCCATCGCCCTACCGCCTCCCTTCCAACTACTTTCAATTAGTTTTCATATGATTGAAAATTTCTTATGGTTTTGTCTCCCTCCTGGTTGTATCTTATTTTCTTTTTCTTCCGTTCCTCTATGTTCATCTGTTTTGTTTCTTAAATTCCACATGAGTGATATCATATGATAACTGTTTCTCTGACTTATTTAGCTTAGCAATAATACCCTCTAGTTCCATCCACATTGTTGCAAATGCTAATATTCATTTTTTTATGGCTTTTTTGAGTTTTCCATTATATCTATATATGCCACATCTTCTTTATCCATTCATCTGTTCATGGACATCTGGGCTCTTTTATAGTTTGGTTATTGTGGACATTGCTGCTATACACATTGGGGTGCAGGTGCCCCTTCAGATCACTACATTTGTATCTTTGGGGTAAATATCCAGAAATTGCATTGCTGGGTCACAGGGGTAGCTCTATTTTCAACTTTTTGAGGAACCTCCATACTGTTTTCCAGAGTGGCTGCCACCAACTTGTATTCCTACCAATAGTGTAAAAGAGTTCCCCTTTTTCTATATCCTTGCCAATATCTGTTGTTTCCTGACTTGTTAATGTTAGCTATTCTAACTGGTGTGAGGTGGTATCTCAGTGTGGTTTTGATTTGTATTTCCCTGATGCCAAGTGATGTTAAGCATTTTTTTCATGTGTCTGTTGACCATTGTAGGTCTTCTCTGGAGAAATGTCTGTCTGTTCATGTCTTCTGTCCATTTCTTGATTGGGAATATTTGTTCTTTGGATTGATAAAGAACTATCAAACTCAACATTTTGGATACCAGCCCTTTATCTGATAAGACATTTGCAAATATTTTTCTCCCATTCTGTCAGTTGCCTTTTGGTTTTGTTGACTACTTCCTTTGCTGTACAAAAGCTTTTTTATCTTGATGAAGTCTAAATAGCTCATTATTGCCTTTGTTTCCCTTTCCTTTGGAGACATGTCTAACAAGAAGTTGCTGTGGCCTAGGTCATAGAGGTTGATGCCTATGTTCTCCTCTAGGATTTTGATGGATTCCTTTCTCACCTTTAGGGTTTTTCCATTCATTTTTGAGTCTATTTTTGTGTATGGTGTGATGGTCCAATTTCATTTTTCCTACATGTGGCCTGGCCAGTTTTCCCACACCCATTTGTTGAAGAGACTTTTTTCTATTGGATATTCTTTCCTGCTTTGTCGAAGATTACTTGACCATACTGTTGAGGGTCCATTTCTGGGTTCTCTATTTGTTCTATTGATCTATGTCTGTTTTTGTGCCAGTACCATACTGTTTCAATGATTACAGCTTTGTAATATAGCTTGAAGCCTAGAACTGTGAGGGCCACCAACTTTGGCTTTCTTTTTCAACATTCTATTGGCTATTCAGGGTCTTTTTTGGTTCCATATGAGTTTTAGGATTATTTGTTCCACCTTTGTGAAAAAAGTTGATGGTATTTTGATAGGGATGCATTGAATGTATAGATTGTTCTAGGTAGCATAGACAATATTTGTTCTTCCAATTCATGAGGATGGAATGTTTTTCCCATTTCTTTGTGTCTTCCTCATTTTTTTCATGAGTGTTCTATAGTTCTCTGAGTACAGGTCCTTTGTCTCTTTGCCTTAGGTTATTCCTAGGTATCGTCATGGTTTTGTTGCAATTGTAGACGGGATTAACTCCTTATTTCATTTTCTTCTGTCTCATTGTTAGTGTATAGAACATGCAACTGATTTCAGTGGCATTGACTTTATATTCTGCCACTTGCTGGAATTCCTGTAAGAGCTGTAGCAATGTTGAGGGAGTCTTTTGGGTTTTCCAAATAAAGTATAATGTCATCTGAAGGGTGAGGCTTGACTTCTTCTCTGCTGATTCAGATGCCTTTTATTTCTTTTTGTTGTCTGATTGCTGAGGCTAGGACTCCTAGTACTATGTTGAACACAGTGGTGATAGTGGAGCAATGGATAGTCTTAAGTCTCCCTCAGGGGCTAAAGAATAATGAAGAATAATGTAGCTACTAGATACTTAATAAATATATGTAATTCTGTGTGATGTTCTGGACTTATTTTCCTCTTGTCCAAGCCTGCCTATTTCAATTCTAGCTTCTTCATTATCCTAGCATTTCCAAAAAATTTAAGATGGGACAACACAAGATGCATGTCTGGAAAGAGATTTAGTGATCATAGAAATCTGGTCCATAATAATCATCACATCCTTCAAGATGAAAGCATTTTTTTGACTCTTGGGACAGGATTTGCAATGGAATTTCAGGACCCAGCTGAAATTTCCCTCAGAAAGATGGAGCTGTCAGCACATCGACAGGACTCTGCATCTAATACCCAGCTGACCTAGAGGTGTGCAGAGGATTTACAAACACACAGTGAATAGGGAAGGAGCCAGCATACCATGATAGAGTGGCTATGTCAAGTAAAGCGGTGAGAAATGCTGCTCAGTCAGGATCTCAGGGAGACTTTAATCCTCACTAGACCAGAGCTGAAGTTTCTATGACAAGCAGATGTGAAATCTCCTCTGGGAATTCAGCTGCCAGAGGCACTGAAAAAGGAAAATAGGACTCATTAATATGAGAGATGTAATGGGAAGGCTAATAGACTAGTGGTATTCTAGTTGGTCTGTGGCAACTTATATGCTATGATTTTGCCTGAAATTTCCTGCAAAATTCCCTGTCTCTCTTTTTTAACCTACTCTTCCAATTCTTTAAAATCTGGCTTAAGTCCAGATGCCTAAGTAAACATTTTCCCTGATGGCATCAACACTGTTCTTCTTTCTGAATTTCCCCTATTGTCAATCTACAATTTTAAAAATATATATTTTACTCTGTTCTGTTTGATAAGTCACTTAATTTATGGTTCAGAAAAACCAACACAAAATGCATATGGATGGTTTAATATATGCATGTTTTGGTCACACCAACTAGAATGACTGATCCTGTGGGCACACACACAGTACAAGCCCTATTAGTCATTTTGAGGCCCAATAATGCTGAATGTAATGCTATGAACCTATCATACAACTTTCAATAACACTGGGTATTATTGTATATATTGAAAGGCAGGTATCAATTCTGAATGAAGCATTATTTTAGGTAAATAGAATTCAATGTGAAACTTGGAGGAAAAAAAAAAAAATAGACGGAAAGGTTTCTTTCTTTCTTCTTTCTTTCTTTATTTCTTTCTTTCTTTCTTCTTTCTTCTTTCTTCTTTCTTCTTTCTTTTTTCTTTCCTTCTTCCTTCCTTCCTTCCTTCTTTCCTCATTCCTTTCCTTCCTTCCTCTCTCTCTCTCTCCTCTCTTCTTTCTTTCTTTTTACCAGACTGAAGGTTTGTTTACCTATTCAAAAGGTGTGGAAAAGGGATCCTTGGGTGGGCAGCAGCAGTTTAGGCGCCTGCCTTTGGTCCAGGGCGCGGTCCTGGGGAGACCTTGGATCTTGATCCCACATTGGGCTCCCGGTGCATGGATCACTGCTTCTCCCTCTGCCTATGTGTCTCTGCCTCCTCTCTCTCTCTCACTGTGTGCCTATCATAAATAAATAAATAAACAAACAAAATGGGTGAAAAGCAGAGGGAAAGAAGGAAACAGAAATCAGAACACAGAACAGTCTGATAATGTGTGAAGTAAATGCTAACATCTTCCTCAGCTTCTGTATCAGTAATATGTTCAAATCTCA
This sequence comes from Canis lupus familiaris, assembly GCF_011100685.1. Taxonomy (NCBI): domain Eukaryota; kingdom Metazoa; phylum Chordata; class Mammalia; order Carnivora; family Canidae; genus Canis; species Canis lupus. The sequence goes on along the minus strand of NW_023330845.1, from coordinate 15,949 downwards.
CAAATCTCTAGTTTTTCTTTGAAGGCAGTTTACATATGTTTTAAATGTTAATCCAAACACACATTCTATAGGTACAGTTTCCTTGTAACAAGAAGGTAGAACTCAAAGTGGAATTCAAGAAGTATCAAAGTGAACAATAAAAATACCTTTACCAAATACCATAAATCCATTTTGTGGTAAAAGCTTGCTCCCCAGATCATAATCTCAGGGTTGTGAGATCGAGCCTGTGTCAGACTCAGCACTCATTGTGGAGTCTGTTTGAGATTCTCTCTCCTCCTTCTGACATTCCTATCCCAACCCCCCACCACCTCCTGGCTCTTGTGCATGCACACTCCTGCTCTCTAATTCTCTTTCAAATAAATAATTAAATAAATATTTTAAAAAGTATTTAACATGGACATTCCCAGCTAACTCTTAATACTTTTGTAAAATTTATGCAATTTATAACTGTCTTTTTCCTTAATTCCTTCCAAGGACTCTGACTTCCAATTACCCCCAGAAGTAACAATATATTAATGATTACTTTTCCAACGAAATATACCTTGCATCATCTCTCATCTCTTTTGCACCTCCATCCTAACTTAATTTGCAAGTGCAGTACAACAAGCCAATTCTCCTTCACATGCAAGACAAGGCCTTACTAGTCCTTGTTCAAATTTCATAGTGACATTTAGTTTTAGCTACCCTGAACTCTATAGGGAAGACATGGAATATTAAGAGCAAGGATGCCAGAGCTATTCAAAAAATGGCAGAGTAGAAAATGAAGGATCATGGCCATCAGCAAATTTTTAAAAACTTCAGAATCTGTGGCTGTATAATTGAATTGAGATGGGACACAGGATTCTGGCATACAGAACAATGGAAATCACAGTCTCCCAGCTACTGACCTACTTATAGTACACATCCTTAGAACACATGACTTTCTATAACTAAACTCAGGATACATTTACATTCTCAGAGTTTATGTGCCCAGAGTCTTTTAGGATGTAAACTGTATCAAATCCTAAGTACCTGTCTGACTCTTTGATCCACTCCCATAGTTACTGTGATTGCTTTCTTTTGTTTGAAAGACTTTCTGTTCACTGACTCATCTCATCTATTATATTAATAAATCCTTGGAAACGAGAAGCGTATTCCAAAAACACAATATACACTTATATGTTTTAGAAATTGTAAATAAAATTTATTATCTAGTCTGTGCCTAGAAAATTAAAAATAATAATGAAAAAAGAAAATATTTAATAATCAGTTGATCATTTTAGATGCACAACAGTTAATATTAATTGTCCATGACATCTTCCACTCAAGGAAATGAACTACTTTAACTAAATTGACTGGTTACTTTGGTAATTTGGCGGCATGCTGAATTAAAAACAGTCTTAAATGATATTAGAAAAAAACTTCTAAATTTGATTTAAAAGTGTAATGTTAAAAAATAAAAATATAATCTGCACACCATGGGATTAATTAGGAAATGGAGTGCTTTGACAGTTTTAAGAAATTTAAGAAAGTGATCTTTAAAACATGTCTTCTAGAGAGATAAACTATTGAAATGCACAGAAACTAAGGAAGATATAAATGTAAAATAATCAGTGTTCATGTAATCAAAATTTCAAGGTATGTAGATCAAAGTATTTTACATGTGTATAAAACCAGAATAAAGAATAAAATAATGATTCCTCATTGGATATTTTCAATGAAAAATAAAATTAGCATTATTTGGCTTCTTATTTCCATGACTACTTTCTTAGGCTAAAATGTGAAATGCTCATAAGTTAAACACTTCTTGATAGTAGTCAAGTTAATTCTGAATATTAGATAAACCCATGAAAAGACTATTAAATGTATCCAAATACATTTTAGAATAATTTGAATTAATAAAGCAAGATGTTATAAAATTTAACATTGACTAGATTTATCTTCTTCAACCCTAAAATAATCTTTCCTTAAATGTCCATTTTAAAATATGTCAATATTGTGCAGATTTAAGGGCATTTACTAAAAATCATTTTTTTTATCAGCACTCTACTCATACTGGTTACAAAACTGTAATAATTTGGGATTCTGATCTTCTAAACTGAACTCATGGTATAAACCAAAGACTCAAAATTCTAAGTTAAGTAGATTTGCACTCAACAAGCATGTTATGCACACAATTTTGGAAATAAAAAATAATTTTATTGAAGAAAAAATGGCTTCAGTAACTTCAATGACTTCATATAAAAGTGATTATCAGAAAATATTTGTTGCATATGTTTTGATATTTTATTTTGTATATTTTTATTGGAGTTCAATTTGCCAACATATAGCATAACCCAGTGCTCATCCTGACAAGTGCCCCCCTCAGTGCTCATAACCCAGTTACCTCAACATCCTGTCCAACTCCCCTTCCACTACCCCTTGTTCAATTCCCAGAGTTAGGTGTCTCTCATGTTCTATCACCCTCTCTGCTTTTTCCCCACTCATTTTATCTCCTTTCCCCTGTATCCCCTTCACTATATTTTCCCCAAATGGATGAGACCGTATAATGTTTGTCCTCTCCAATTGACTTAGTCACTCAGCATAATACCCTCCAGTTCCCGACCATGTTGAAGCAAATGGTGGGTATTTGTCATTTCTAATGGCTGAGTAATAATCTTCCATTGTATACATAAACCACATCTTCTACCCATTCATCTTTCAATGGACACTGAGGGCTCCCTTCCACAGTTTTGGCTATTTGGACATTGCTGCTTAGAACATTGAGGTGCAGGTGTTCTGGCATTTCACTGCATCTGTATCTTCGGGGTAAAGCCTCAGCAGTGCAATTGCTGAGTCATAGGGCAGGTCTATTTTTAACTCTTTGAGGAAACTCCACACAGTTTTCCAGAGTGGCTTGCACCAGTTCACATTCCCACCAACAGTGCAAGAGGGTTCCCTTTTCTCCACATCCTCTCCAACATTTGTGGTTTCCTGCCTTGTTAATCTTCCCCATTCTTACTAGTGTGAGGTGGGATCTCATTGTGGTTTTGATTTGTATTTCCCTGATGGCAAGTGATGTGGAGCATTTTCTCATGTGCTTCTTGGCCATGTATATGTCTTCTTTGGTGAAATTTCTGTTCATGTCATTTGTCCATTTCATGATTGGATTGTTTGTTTCCTGGGAGTTGAGTTTAATAAGTTCTTTATAGGTCTTGGATACTAGCTCTTTATCTGATAGGTCATTTGCAAATATCTTCTCCCATTCTGTAGGTTGTCTTTTAGTTTTGTTGACTGCATCTTTTGTTGTACAGAAGTCCTAATAATCATTTTTGCATTTGTTTCCCTTGCCTTCATAGATGTATCTTGCAAGAAGTTGCTATGGACAAGTTCAAAAGATTGTTGTCTGTATTCTCCACTAGGATTTTGATGGGTTCTTTTCTCACATTTAAATATTTCATACATTTTGAATTTATCATTGTCTATGGTGTGAGAGCATGTTCTAGTTTCATTCTTCTGCACATGGCTATCCAATTTTCCCAGCACCATATTGGAGAGACTGTCCTTTTTCCGGTGGGTAGTCGTTCATGCATTGTCGAATATTAGTTGACCATAGAGTTGAGGGCCCATTTCTGGATTCTCTGTTCTTTTCCACTGATCTATGTGTCTGTTTTGTGCCAGTACCACACTGTCTGATGATCACAGCTTTGTAGTACAACCTGAAATCGGGCGTTGTGATGCCCTCAGCTCTGGTTTTCTTTTTCAATATTCCCCTGGCTGTTCAGGGTCTTTTCTGATTCCACACAAATCTTAAGATTATTTGTTCTAACTCCGTGAAGAAACTCCTGGCATTTTGATAGGGATTGCATTAAATGTGTAAACTGTCCTGGGTAGCATTGACATTTTCACAATATTAATTCTTCCAATCCATGAGCATGGTATTTTTTCCATCTCTTTGTGTCTTCCTCAATTTCTTTCAGATGTGTTCTGTAGTTTTTAGGGCATAGATCCTTTACCTCTTGGTTAGGTTTATTCCTAGGTATCTTATGCTTTTGGGTGCAATTGTAAATGGGATTGACTCCTTGATTTCTCTTTCTTCAGTCCCATTGTTAGTGTATAGAAATGCCACTGATTTCTGGGCATTGATTTGTATCCTGCCACACTGCCAAATTGCTGTATGAGTTCTAGCAATCTTGGGGTGGAGTCTTTTGGGTTTCTACGTACAGTATCATGTCATCCGCAAAGAGGGAGAGTTTGACTTCTTCTTTGCCCATTTGAATGCCCTCTATTTCTTTTTGTTTCTGATTGCTAAGGCTAGGACTTCTAGTACTATGTTGAATAGCAGTGGTGAGAGTGGACATCCCTGTAGTGTTCCTGAGCTTAGGGGAAAGGCTCCCAGTGTTTCCCCATTGAGAATGATATTTGCTGTGGGGTTTTGTAGATAGCTTTCAAGATGCTGAGGAATGTTCCTTCTATGCCTATACTCTGAAGAGGTTTGATCAGGATTGGATGCCGAATTTTTTTTTTTTTTTTTTTATGGATGCTGTATTTTGTTAAATGCTTTCTCTGCATCCACTGAGAGGATCCTATGGTTCTTGTTTTTTTCTCTTCTTGATGTGATCTATCATGTTGACTGTTTTACAAATGTTAAACCAGCCTTGCATTCCAGGGATAAATCCCACTTAGTCATGGTGGTCAATCCCATGTGGTCAATCCCACATCTTCTTAATGTACTGTTGGATCCTACTGGCTAGTATCCGGTTGAGAATTTTTGCATCCATGTTCATCAGGGATATGGGTCTATAAATCTCCTTTTTTGGTGAAGTCTTTGTCTGGATGTGAAATCAGGGTGATACTGGCCTAATAAAACAAGTTTGGAAGTATTCCCTCCCTTCCTATCCTTCGGAACAGCTTTAGTAGAATAGTTTTTATTTCTTCTTTAAACATTTGATAGAATTCCCCTGGGAAGCCATCTGGCTCTGGACTTTGTGTCTTGGGAGGTTTCTGATGACTGCTTTAATTTCCTCACTGGTTATTGGCCTCTTCAAGTTTTCTATTTCTTCCTGTTCCAGTTTTGGTAATTTGTGCTTTTCCAGAAACCCATCCATTTCTTCTAGATTGCCTACTCTGTTGCCATATAGCTGCTTAAAATACATTTTTTAAAATCATTTGTATTTCGTTGGTATTGGTTGTGATCTCTCCTCTTTCATTCATGATTTTATTAATTGAGTCTTTTGTTCTTTTTAATAAAGCTGGCTAATGGTTTATCTATCTTATTAATTCTTTCAAAGAGGCAACTCCTGGTTTTGTTGATCTGTTCTACAGTTCTTCTGGTCTCTATTTCATTGAGTTCTGCTCAAATCTTTATTATCTCTCTTCTTCTACTTGGTGTAGGCTTTACTTGCTGTTCTTTCTCCAGTTCCCTTAGGTCGAGGTTAGCTTATGTATTGAGATTTTTCCAATTTTTTTGAGAGAATCTTGTATTGCGATGTTATTGCGATCCTCCAAAAGAGGACCGCTTTTGCTGTATCCCAAAGAGTTTGAATGGTTGTATCTTCATTTTCACTAGTTTCCATGAATATTTTCAATTCTTCTCTAATTTCCTGGTTGAACCCTTTCATCTTTTAGTAGGATGCTCTTTAACCTCCATGTGTTTGAATTTCTCCAAGTTTCTTCTTGTGCTTGAGTTCTAGTTACAAAGCATTGTGGTCTGAAAACATGCAGGGGATAATCCCAACCTTTTGGTATCAGTTGAGACCTGATTTGTGACCCAGTATGTGGTCTATTCTGGAGAAGGTTCCATATGCACTTGAGAAGAATGTGTATTCAGTCCGTTCAGATGGAAAGTTCTGTATATATCTGTGAAATCCATCTGCTCCAGTGTGTCATTTAAGGCCCTTGTTTCTTTGGTGATATTCCGCTTAGAAGATCTGTCATTTGCAGAAAGTGCCGTGTTGAAGTCTCCTACTATTAGTGTATTATTACCTAAATATGTCTTTACTTTGGTTATTAATTGATTGATATACTTGGCAGTTCCCACACTAGAGGCATAACTATTCATGACTGTGAGGTCCTCTTCTTGGAGAGATCCTTTAAGCAGCTATATAGTGTCCCTCTTCATCTCTTAGTACCGTCTTTGGGATAAACTTTATTTTATCTGATATGAGGACTGCTGCCCCAGCTTTCTTTTGAGGACCATTTGAATGGTAAATGGTTCTCCACCTTTTCATTTTCAGGCTGGAGGTGTCCTTAGGTCTAAAATGAGTCTCTTGTAGACAGCAAATAGATGGGTCCTGCTTTTTTATCCAGTCTGATACACTTGCATTCTTTTGATGGGATCATTTAGCCATTCATGTTCAGAGTTGCTATTGAAAGGTATGAATTTAGTGTCATCATCATATTACCTATTCAGTCCCCGTTTTGTGGATTATGTCATTGGGCTCCCTCTTTCTTTGACGGCATCCCCCCTAATATTTCCTTCAGACCCAGTTTGGTTGTCACATATTCTTTCAGTTCTGCCTACCTTGGAAGCTTTTTCTCTCTCCTTCTATTCTGAATGGAATCCAGCCTTGCTGGATGAAGTATTCTTGGGTGCATTTTCTTCTCATTTAGGACCCCTGAATATGTCATGCCAGCCCTTTTATGGCCTGCCAGGTTCCTGTGAAGAGATCTCCTGTTAATCTGGTATTTCTCCCCATATACGGTAAGAATCTCTTGTCTCGAGATGCTTTAGAATTTTCTCTTTATCTTTGAAATTGCAAGTTTCACTATTAAATGTTGATGTGTTGAAACAGTTTTTATTGGTTTTGTGGGGAGGGCCTCTCTACTCTTGGATCTGAATGCCTGTTTCCTTCCCAGAGTTGAGGAGTTCTCAGCTATGATTTGTTCATATACACTTTGTGTTCCTGTCTCTCTCTCAGCCTCTTCTGGAACCCCAATTAGACGTATATTCTTCCTTCTGAAGCTATCATTTATTTCCCTAAGCCTTTCCTCATGGGCTCTTAATTGTTTTTCTCTTTTTTTCCTCAGCTTTCTTCCTTACCATCAACTTGTCTTCTATGTCACTCACTCTTTCTTCCACCTCATTAACCCTAGCAGTTAGGACATCCAGTTTTGATTGCATCTCCTTTAGTCTGTTTTTAATTTCAACCGATTAGATCTAAATTCTGCAGTCATGAAGTTTCTTGAATCCTTTATGCTTTTTTCCAGAGCCACCAGTAGCTTTATAATTGTGCTTCTGATTGGTTTTCTGACATCGAATTGTAATCCATATTCTGTGACTCTGTGGCAGAGAGTACTGTTTCCCGTTATTCCTTTCGTGGTGAATCTTCCTTTAGTCATTTTTTCCAGTGCAGAGTGGTGTATGAGTGGGCTGAGTCAAAAATATCAACCACAGGGGGGATCGCTGGGTGGCTTAGTGGTTTGGCACCTGCCTTTTGGCCAGGTCGTGATCCCGGAGTCCCAGGATTGAGTCCCACATCAGGGTCCCTGCATGGGGTCTGCTTCTCCCTCTGCCTGTGTCTCCTGCCTCTGTGTGTGTGTTGTGTGTGTGTCATGAATAAATAAATAAATCTTTAAAAACATATCAACCGTGAGCTAAGTAAAATACACCCTGGTGATTCCAAAGAGGTCAGAGACCAGAAAATAAAAGAAAAAGAAGAACAGGGCAGCCCCAGTGGCACAGCGGTTTAGCGCCGCCTGCAGCCTAGGGCGTGATCCTGGAGACCCGGGAGTCGAGTCCCACGTCGGGCTCCCTGCGTGGAGCCTGCTTCTCCCTCTGCCTGTGTCTCTGCCTCTCTCTCTCTCTCTTTCTCTCTGTGTGTCTCTATGAATAAATAAATAAATAAATAATTAAAAAAAAAAAGAAAAAGAAAACAGAAGCAAAATAAAACAAAAGGACCACTAAAGTGAAAAACAAATTTTAAAACAAAGTAGTAAAAAATAAGCCAAACACCAAAGATAAAGAAGAAGAAAGAAAAAAAAAAAAAAGTGGGCAGCCCCGGTGGCGCAGTGGTTTAGCGCCGCCTGCAGCCCAGGGCGTGATCCTGGAGACCCGGATCAAGTTGCGCATTCGGCTCCCTGCATGGAGGCTGCTTCTCCCTCTGCCTGTGTCTCTGCCTCTCTTCTCTCTCTGCATCTCTATGAATAAAATAAATAAAATCTTAAAAAAAAAGAAGAAGAAAAGAGAAGAAAGAAAAAAAAGTAAATAAAAGTGGAAAAAAGAGAAAAGGGGGGATTGTGGTGGTTGTTGAAGTGGTAATGGAGAGAAAATGTAGTCTATGTAAGGGGTCCTAGAGTGTGATCCTCTTGGTTCTATATGTATTTTGTTCTGTACTTTCAATCCCAAATTTATATAAACCAGCAATACTTGTAGAAGTGCAAACATTGACCTCCAAAACATAAACAAGATAAAAGGGGGGGGGGAGGGGCACAATGAAAAGGAAGGAAGATTAAAATCTTCACAGAATGAGCCAACATGGTATTCCACTTGGTTCTGCGTGTATGTTGGTCATGTTTTAGAAGGTATTAACTTTCCACCATTGTAGAACAAATTGAGGCAGAAAAAAAAAAAAAAAACAAACAAAACAAATACATTCATCTTGTATGTCTACCCAGATTAAAGTGAATTTGTTGAAGGGAATCCAGAAATTAAAAATATATGTAAGACATTTAATTGTAGAAATATTAAAGTCAAAAAGGAAAAAAAAAATAAAATGAGGAGCTGGTAAAGTATTGTACTTAAGGTGGGAGAAAGAGAAAAAATATTAGAAATTTTTAGTCTGATATAAAAAACAAGCTGTAATGGAAAAGAAATTAAAGAAAAAATGGAACCTCTAGTTCTATATACTATTTTCCATCAGTCCTGGAGCCTTCCAGCCCGGCTTGGTCCAGACCTTGCTCCTCCCTGTCCTTCCAGCTGGTTCCGGGGGCGGGGCCTGCCGCGCTGACTCTCAGGTGCGTGCACCTGGGGGAGACGCCCCGCCCCCCCGCCAGGGGCCGGCTCCGCCTGCGCTGCTAGCCGGCGAGGCCTCGGTCCCGCGGGCCCCCCCTCCCGGGCTCAGGGGAACGAGGAGGAAGCAGCAGGAGGGGGCGGCCGGCTCTCCAGCCCTGGAGTCAGCTCCGCGGGCAGCACCGCAGGCTCCCCCCACCCCCCCGCCCTGGCCGAGGTGCTCCCGGGGCTGCTGCGCTCCAGCCCTTTACCGAGACCAGCCCGCAGTTTGCGGTGAGCCTTCCCCCAGGCGCCCCTCCTCTACGGGGGACCCCAGGAATCTGGAGGCTTCCCTGCCCCCCCCTACAGTTCTGCCCGACATCCCTGGGGAGCACTTTTCCATCCAGGAAGAATCCAGCTCGGATTTTTAAAGTTCTTGCTCCCCCAGAGCTGGGCTTTCCCGTCCTGGAGGCGCTCGCCCCTGGCTTTAGCCCTGCTCGTTGCAGTTCCCCTCCCCCCATTTTATTCTTTTTTATTTTTTTCTACCTTCCTACCTTGTTAGAAGTGAAAACCCTTCTCCCTGTAGCTTTCCAGCTGTTCTCTCTTTAATCTCAAGTTGAATTCATAGGTGTTCAAGATGTCTTGAAAGTTCTCTAAGTAAGTTTGTGGGGCCAGGTGAGTTGAGGACCCTACTCTTCCGCCAGTGTGCTCCTCCCGTTCATAATTTAACGTCTAGTCTCGATTTTCAAATGATTAGATAAAATTAAAACGGGTTACTATTAACACTACAAAATGTTTACTGTGACTTAAAATCCAACAACTCAGCAGAGAAGAAATGGGATATTCCTTCTATAATGAAAAAAAAAAAACACAAAAATGGTCACTATTACCATTACTACTTACATTTTATTTGAGGTATTGGCTAAACACAGCTAGCCAAGGTAATATATCAAGAGAACAAAGAATTGTGGTTTAAGCTAAACATAAAATTAACATATAAATCATTAATCTTCACAGGTAAAAGCTTTTTGCTAGACAACATATTGAAAATATATCCCATTAGAACAGCAAAGTAAAATAACTTTATTTTTATTTTTAAGGATTTATCTATTTTTTAGAGAGAGCACGGCATGTGCACTGGAGGAGGGGAGAGGGGCGGAGAGAGAGAGGGAGAAAGAATCTCAAGGAGACTCCATGCTGAACACAGAGCCTGACTTGGGACTCAATCTCATGATCCTGAAATCAGATCTGAACTGAAACCAAGAGTGGGATGCTTACCTGACTGGCCACCCCGGCACCCCATAAATAACCTTTAGATACACTTAACTAGCATAAGTTAGATGAGAAAAATTAAATTTGGTTCTGAAGAAACCAAAAGGAGACTTGAAAAAATGAAAATGCTTTCAGTATTTTGGCATATGTAGATTTATTACACCAAAAAAGACATTAATTATCCATGAATTAAGTTTGTTGTTATGTATCTATAAACATTTCATTATTATATTCATGGAGAGACACAGAGAGAGAACGGAGACATAGGCAAAGAGAGAAGCAGGCTCCCTGCAGGGTCCTGCATCCCAGGACCCTGGGATCACGACCTGAACCAAAGACAGATGCTCAACCACTGAGACACCTGGGTGCCCTTGAGTTTATTTATTAATGTAATATCAACCTGATGAATATTCCAAGAGATTCTCTCATTTTCCGCCCTGGCACAATTGAAGCTGAGGGTACGCTGTGTAGGGGAGAAAGCAGTGTCCATGTGAGGAACCGTGGGAGAGCACTGTCAAAAATGTCCCTGGTGCCAGCAATGTCCTTGATGGACAGGGAACACAGAGAGGAAGTTGGGACACATAGTGAGTTGGTGTCAACGGGCCATTCCTGAAGGCACAGTGAAAAGGATTTGAGAAACTAAGGAAGTTAGGCCAGAAAAAAAAAAAAAAAAGCAAAAAGGGAGCAGCATGAGGATGCTGACATGGTAGAGAGAGATTTCTGATGATAGAAAAGTATTTTGGATTTGATCTTCTCCTAGAGATATGATAATAGCCTTCCAAAGTTAAGGGTTATTCTAGATAAAACAGTCATCGGCAAGAAGGAGATGGAGAAGAAGGAAATGCCTGTCACTTAGCCTAAGCACGTATGGTAGCTTCCCTGCATCAGTTTGGAGTGCTGTGTGATCAACAGCAATCGCTTGAAAAATGCTCCGAGTGTATGCTGGTCACAGAGCTGCTGAGCTCTTCGTAATTGTACTGATGAGAACAGGGAAGGTAGGATGGTGAAACAGTGTCATGAGGTTAAAACAACAACAACAACAACAAAAAACAAGACTGGTTTTGTTTTGGCAGTGTTCAATTTTACCTGATCTCTGTGTTCTCAGAAAACAGCAGCTGTTAAGAAATTCCCCCCTACCTTTTTGCATTCCAGGAAACAGCTCGATGCAAAGAGCAAGCCTTCTCTGTAAGACTTAGATTAAGTTTTGAGATGTTCCCCCTAATTACCCTTGACGAGTCTAGACACAGAGATTCTAAATCCCTATTCTTTATTTAATGAGAGATTAACTGCCCTGCTTGTACTCCCTGACCAATCAACAAAATGCCCTGTCACGTGACTTCTCTAAAACTTAATTGGACTTCTCTCCTCCCCTCTGAATTCTGACTTGCTCCTGAGGTTCTGCAAGGCACTAGAACATAAAACAGCTCTTCCTTTATGGCCCTTCCCAAGAATAAGGACCAAAAAGAAAACACACCCATACACATGCACACACACACACACACACACACACACAAGCATGTTGCTCAACTGTCTGATCATGCCACCTATTCATCCCACTTCCCCACACCTGGCTCCTTGTGGTCTTGATTGCTCCTCCCTGAAAATTCCTGCCTGCCCTTAAGACACTTAGGGATCCAATGGTCTGTGCATGCTCTTACTGTATAGTCTCCGTCAATGACGTTCTCCTTACTGATGTCTGCACTTGGATGTTTTCTTTGACACTTTATAAATCTTGTTTACATTTCGCTTGCTGACATTTGTGGTGGTGCTTGTTCCCAGAAAGTGGAATTTGAAGAGTGGCTAAAGCCATAAGAGGGCTGCGGATAAACCTCTGAGGCAGGAGGTGACAACTGACAACTGAGGTAATGAAGTGAATGAGAATTTTCAGAGAGTTTACAAAGAGAGAAGAATAGACTTTGGGCTAGAACCTTCAGGCATCTTAGACATTTGAGGAAAATTAAGAAATCCTAGTACTGTTGGTACGAACAACACAAGGGTTGGGACACCAACACCCTCCTAGTGGAAAACCCATGTATCATATGGCTCCCCCCAAACTTAACTACTAATTGACCACTGTTGACTGGAAGCCCCACCAATAACATGAACAGTTGGTTAACATGTATTTTGTATGTTACATCTATTGTATACTGTATTCTCGTAATAAGGTGAGGTCAAGGAAGGTAAATGTTATTAAGGAAATCATAAGGAAGAAAAAACACATTTACAGGACTGTACATCCACAGAAAAATCTGTGTATAAGTGGATCTGTACAGTTCAAACTCAAGTTTTTCAAGGCTCAACTGTAGAAGGAAAACAATAAGGTAGGAAACTGCTTCATTTCCTCCTCCTCCTCTCCTCCTCCTCCTCCGTTCTTCTCCTTCTTTAAATGATTAACTCTTGGTATAAAGAAATCCTTAAGAAGCAGTACGATCCAGTGGAAGGAGCACCGGAAATTAAGATATTTGGAATCTTCTTCCACTTTAACAGTCATTACCACTTTGACACCAAGAGTAATTGTAGGTGTTCATCTGTTAAATAAAGGGAGTGACATTGATACCGTGAACAGAAACATCCGAAATGAAGTCAAGAACGTCAGGGGGCCGTAAATTGGAGCCGGCAGGCCCCTGGTCAGGTTAGTCTTATGCTTATCCATATTTGGATGGAACGTGAACTTTTAGAATGCCAACCACGAACAGCACATCCTGTTGGAAGTCTCAGAATGAGGCTTATTTTGCCATACTCCAACCTAGCAATCAGCATAGTATCCTGGCCTATGTAGATCAATGTTAATTATTTTTTCCCATGTCCATCCTAACTTTTCCAAAACAACTTATACAAGCCTGTCCATCATAAGGTTCTCAAAACATCTTATAAACCCTTCTTTCGCTTGGAGCACATTTCATTTTCCTCCTGAATCTGTGTCTCCCCGATTCAAATTCCTCACGATCCCAAATAAACTTTTGGTTTGCCTGAGTTCTTTCTTCTTTGAGATATTATCTGTCTAAAGATCCCAAAATCCAAGTTTTGCTTTGTCTTCCACAGAATTCACTGTCTTTCATAAAAAGTGAAAAGGATGCTAAAATCTGCTATCAAAGCTTTCAAAGATGCAATACAGAATGTTGTTGAAGTCAAGTCATTAAAGAGTGCTTTGGAAGAAAATTATTCTAAGGACAAGTAAATTAATGATTATGATTATGATTATAATGCAAGCACATTATGGTGTGGAGCAATTATTATCGGTAAGCAAACATGAAAAGAAGCCAAAATATTGACAAAGAAACCAGTAAGTCATTTTAAAGAAAAAAACAGCCAATTTGGGCCCGAATGAGTGCCCATTCCCAATTTTCCATCAAAGCCTTCTGAAAAAGACTTGGTAGTTCCCTCTGAACTCCAGACGACATTGGCTGACCCCAACATGAAAACATTAAGTGAAACCGAAGAAAGAAAAAAAAGAAGAAGAAGAAGAAGAGAAGGAGAAGGAGAAGGAGAAGGAGAAGAGGAAGGAGAAGGAGAAGGAGAAGAAGAAAAAAAAAGAAAACGTCTGAGAGTCCTCTTGGTAGTAGGAGTTATGGGGAAGAATTCTATAAAGAAGAAAAGTTTTACAATCTTCCGTGTCAGAGGATAGTGATATGACAGTGGTGGTGGCTTCCTCATTGGGAAAATGATTGTACATTTTGAAAGAGGGAAAGTAGTTGCCATTCTTCAGTTAAGGAACAGAAAAGCCTCAAGGAGTGTTAGTCAGAAAAGACATCCTTGAAGCCTAGGGGGGTGTAGGAAATGGCAAAAAAACTATTCAAGGACTCAAGCCCGGAAATTTTGAATCCGTGCATTCCCATTCTTTGTCTGGGCCCAAGAGCTCTAGAAAAAATTTCAGGGAACAACTAGCTCTGAATAAGAAAACTGCAGTTTTTCCTCAAGTAAGCCCGAGTTCAAGAATCCATTTCTTTAATAATATAAAAGAACTGCTGCTATCCCTTCATTGTTTATGAGAACGAAGCGAATAGCAACTTAATATTGTTGTTTTGGGGGAAGAATATACATTTGATGAGTGAATAGTAAACTCTTTGTGTACATTTCCATGCAAATTTTTTTCTTTCTTACTTTTTTTTTTTTTTAATACTAGCCTGTTACTGAAACACGTATTTGACTCAACCTCTATGGAGTGGTCATAAAAATAAGTTTGTTTTTGTCTCTGTTTTTCTCCTTAAGTGTGTTCAAGTTATGTTTACATAAGCCTTTCACAAACCAAGTATATATTTAAATTTATTTTTAATAATATGCTTCCAAATGTTTCCTCTATGAAATGATTTTGGGTTTATAATTATCTCATATGTCTCAATCGTGCTTATCATGAAATGCATTTCACTGATTCAGCTCTAGTGTTTTTTGCCTTGAAAATCAATGTCGGAGGAGGGGCAGGACGGCGGAAGAGTAGGGTCCCCAAATCACCTGTCCCCACCATATTACCTAGATAACCTTCAAATCATCCTGAAAATCTATGAATTCGGCCTGAGATTTAAAGAGAAAACAGCGGGAAGCTACAGGGAGAAGAGTTCGCGCTTCTATCAAGGTAGGAAGACGGGGATAAAGAAATACAGAAACAAAAGGCCTTCAAGAGGGAGGGGCCCCGCGAGGAGCCGGGCTGAGGCCGGGGCGAGTGTCCCCAGGACAGGAGAGCCCCGTCCTGGAGGAGCAGGAGCTGCACCAACCTTCCCGGGCGGAAAGGGACTCGCGGGGAGTTGGAGCAGGACCCAGGAGGGCGGGGATGGCCTCGGGCTCCGGGGGACACTAACAGACACCTGTGCCCCGGGAGAGTGCACCGAGCTCCCTAAGGGCTGCAGCGCGCACGGCGGGACCCGGAGCAGCTCGGGGGGCTCAGGGAGGCTCCACGGAGGGGCTGTGGGGCGGGAGCCCGAATCCAACAGCGCAGGCCCCAGAGCACAAGGCGCCGGGACACAGCCCAGGATCCCGCCTCTCCCGGGACAGGCAGAGGCCGGGAGGGCCCAGGACAGCAAGGACGCTCCTGCCCGAGCTGAGCAGTTCAGCGGCCCCCCCAGAGCCTCCAGGCCCTGCACAGAGAGCTCCAGAGTTACTGCGGGGGCTGACTCCAGGGCTCCAGAGCTGCTGCCGCCGCTGGGGTTGTTCCTCCTGCGGCCTCACGGGGTAAACAACCCCCCCTGAGCCCTGCACCAGGCAGGGGACAGAGCAGCTCCCCCAAGTGCTAACACCTGAAAATCAGCACAAAAGGCCCCTTCCCCAAAGACCAGCTAGACGGACAAGTTCCAGGGGAAGTCAAGGGACATCAAGTATACAGAATCAGAAGATACTCCCCCGTGTTGTTTTTTTTTCTTTTTGATTTCTGATTGCTTCCCCCACCCTTTTTTTTCACCTTTCTTATTCTTTCTCTTTTTCTTCTCTATTTTCCTTTTTTTCTTCCTTTTTTCTTTTTATCTTTTTTCTTTCCTTCTTTCTCTCTCTTTCTTCTTTCCCAATACAATTTGTTTTTGGCCACTCTGCACTGAGCAAAATGACTAGAAGGAAAACCTCACCTCAAAAGAAAGAATCAGAAACAGTCCTCTCTCCCACAGAGTTACAAAATCTGGATTACAATTCAATGTCAGGAAGCCAATTCAGAAGCACTATTATACAGCTACTGGTGGCTCTAGAAAAAGCATAAAGGACTCAAGAGACTTCATGACTACAGAATTTAGATCCAATAAGGCAGAAATTAAAAATCAATTAAATGAGATGCAATCCAAACTAGAAGTCCTAAGGACGAGGGTTAACGAG